>NC_135820.1:76965770-77050770 GCF_964213995.1 Mustelus asterias | reverse complement strand
GGTGCACACTCGATAGGCTGAATGGCCTCTTTCTGCGCTGTAGTGACTCTATGAGCCATAATCACGCTGAAAAGCTGAACTGTTTGGTATTATTCCTGTTCCTATTTCTTATCTTCTTATATTCTGAGCTCCAGGTGCTTTCCAGAGATAGAAAAATGTCTCAATCAGAACTGGGCTCCATCCAGCATTAATTTTATATTTCTTAAAGTAATGAAGAGATCTGCAAAACCTTCAAAGGATCGACAGGTCAATCAGAAGGATGACTTCGATCTCATTTCCTCAGCTTGGTGCAGGCTAAGATCCACGGGTGATTCGCTCAGGAGCTCTGCTACAGACAGAGTCAAGATTATTTTTCTGATTCCGTACATCTCGGAGTTTTTTTTTCCAAATGAAAGTGCGGCGATAACTAATCAGATTAATAATTAATCATGGTGAGACTCCAACCAGCACCGAGACACCGCACTGCTGCTTGGATGTTTAGGCTATCTCTCCACAAGAGGTTGTGATCCCATGACAGACACTGCTGCCTCACGAGAGTGTGTAGGGATTTCCCCTGTTAGAGTGCAGTATTACCACAGTCCTGATTACCCGTCTGGCAGCTTGGCCGAGCTTTACTCAGGGAATTGTGGTGTTTGAGCTAGGCTTGTTGGCAGTGGCAGGGTTAAAATCATGTGGAGATGCCGGCGTTGGACTGGGGTGGGCACAGTAAGAAGTCTCACAACGCCAGGTTAAAGTCCAACAGGTTTATTTGGTAGCACGAGCTTTCAGAGCGCTGCTCCTTCATCAGGCAAGTGCCTGATGAGTTAAAATCGATCTGGATTCATGCTCCTGGCCTCTGCTGCCAAGCGCAAATGCAGCAGCAAACATACGCTGTCCAATTGCTGTTTGAAAACCCAGCCGGTTCACCCACATCCCTCAGGAGAGAAACACTCACTGCCCTTGCCCAGTCTGTGCCCACTCCAGTCCCACACCTACACCTTCTCTCACGCAGCAATATTGATAGAGTCATAGAGGTTTACAGCATGGAAACAGGCCCTTCGGCCCAACTTGTCCATGCCGCCCTTTTTTTTTTAAAACCCCGAAACTAATCCCAATTGCCCGCATTTGGCCCATATCCCTCGATACCCATCGTACCCATGTAACTATCTAAATGCTTTTTAAAAGATAAAATTGTACCCACCTCTACTACTACCTCTGGCAGCTTGTTCCAGACACTCACCCTCTGTCTGAAAAAATTGCCCCTCTGGACACTTTTGTATCTCTCCCCTCTCACCTTAAACCTATGCCCTCTAGTTTTAGACTCCCCTACCTTTGGGAAAAGATATTGACTATCTACCTTGTCTATGCCCCTCATTATTTTATAGACCTCTATAAGATCACCCCTCAGCCTCCGACGCTCCAGAGAAAAAAGTCCTAGTCTATCCAACCTCTCCTTATAACTCAATCCATCAAGTCCCGGTAGCATCCCAGTAAATCTTTTCTGCACTCTTTCTAGTTTAATAATATCCTTTCTATAATAGGGTGACCAGCATTGCACACAGTATTCCAAGTGTGACCGTACCAATGTCTTGTACAACTTCAACAAGACGTCCCAACTCCTGTATTCAATGTTCTGACCGATGAAACCAAGCATGCTGAATGCCTTCTTCACCACTCTGTCCACCTGTGACTCCACTTTCAAGGAGCTATGAACATGTACCCCCAGATCTCTTTGTTCTGTAACTCTCCCCAATGCCCTACCATTAACTGAGTAAGTCCTGCCCTGATTCAATCTACCAAAATGCATCACCTCGCATTTGTCTAAATTAAACTCCATCTGCCATTCGTCAGCCCACTGGCCCAATTGATCAAGATCCCGCTGCAATTGGAGATAACCTTCCTCACTGTCCACCATGCCACCAATCTTGGTGTAATCTGCAAACTTACTAACCATGCCCCCTATATTCTCATCCAAATCATTAATATAAATGTCAAATAACAGTGGGCCCAGCACTGATCCCTGAGGCACACCACTGGTCACAGGCCTTGGTCTTCCCATTGATACTCACAACCCATGAATAAATTAAAAAGTGCCCCAGTATGCCATCCACATGATTAAATAATTAACAGGAAACAATATTGTGTGAGGTTTCACGCAGTGAGCATTTTAGCAGCTCATACCAAATTTAACCAGTTTTCAGCAAGTATTCACTGTAATAATGGTACACCACCTCCATCTGCTGGCCACACAGTATATTACACTTTTAAAAATGCTTTCGCAGAAAGTGGGCATCACTGTCTAGCCATGGTGTGGAGATGCCGGCGTTGGACTGGGGTAAACACAGTAAGTCTCACAACACCAGGTTAAAGCCCAACAGGTTTATTTGGTAGCAAAAGCCACTAGCTTTCAGAGCGCTCGCTGCTCCTTCATCAGGTAAGTGGGAGTTCTGTTCACAAACAGGGCATATAAAGACACAAACTCAATTTACAAAATAATGGTTGGAATGCGAGTCTTTACAGGTAATCAACGGTCATGGGCGTTCGGCCTCTGATCTTCGGGTAAGCGTTCTCCAAGGCGGCCTTCACGACACATGACAACGCAGAGTCGCTGAGCAGAGACTGATAGCCAAGTTCCGCACACATGAGGACGGCCTCAACCGGGATCTTGGGCTCATGTCACACTATCTGTAACCCCCACGACTTGCCTGGGCTTGCAAAATCTCTCTAACTGTCCTGTCCGGAGACAATACACATCTCTTTAACCTGCGCTTAACCCTCTCTCCGCTCACATTGTCTGTACCTTTAAGACTTGATTACCTGTAAAGACTCGCATTCCAACCATTATTTTGTAAATTGAGTTTGTGTCTTTATATGCCCTGTTTGTGAACAGAACTCCCACTCCACCTGTCGAAGGAGCAGCGCTCCAAAAGCAAGTGGATTTTGTTACCAAATAAACCTGTTGGACTTTAACCCAGTGTTGTGAGACTTCTTACTGTCGAGGCCAGGCCTTGTTACCCATTCCTAACTGTCCTCGAGAAGGTGATAGTGAACCACCTTCCTGTCCATGTAGCGTAGGTACATTAACACACCTGTTCGAGAGTTGAAGGATTTTGACTCAGCGACAGTGAAGGAGCGACGATATATATTTAATGTTTTTTTTTATTTATTAGTGTCACAGGTAGGCTTACATTAACACTGCAATGAAGTTACTGCGAAAATCCCTCTAGTCGCCACAGTCCAGCACCTGTTCGGGTCAATGTACCTAACCCTGGAAGAAACCCACGCAGACACGGGGAGAATGTGCAAACTCCACACAGTGACCCAAGCCAGGAATCGAACCTGGGTCCCTGGCGCTGTGAGACAGCAGTGTTAACTACTGTGCCACCGTGTTGCCCACCAATATATTTCCAAGTCTAAATGGTGTGTGGGTTGGAGGGATGATTGTACAGCATGGGACCTCATCACCTCGCACTAGCCTGATTGCTAGTGGCTGCTTCCATCAAAAAGTGAATAAGAACAAAGAACAATACAGCACAGGAACAGGCCCTTCGGCCCTCCAAGCCCGCGCCGCTCCCTGGTCCAAACTAGACCATTCTTTTGTATCCCTCCATTCCCACTCCGTTCATATGGCTGTCTAGATAAGTCTTAAACGTTCCCAGTGTGTCCGCCTCCACCACCTTGCCTGGCAGCGCATTCCAGGCCCCCACCACCCTCTGTGTAAAATATGTCCGTCCGATATCTGTGTTAAACCTCCCCCCCTTCACCTTGAACCTATGACCCCTCGTGAACGTCACCACCGACCTGGGGAAAAGCTTCCCACCGTTCACCCTATCTATGCCTTTCATAATTTTATACACCTCTATTAAGTCTCCCCTCATCCTCCGTCTTTCCAGGGAGAACAACCCCAGTTTACCCAATCGCTCCTCATAACTAAGCCCCTTCATACCAGGTAACATCCTGGTAAACCTCCTCTGCACTCTCTCCAAAGCCTCCACGTCCTTCTGGTAGTGTGGCGACCAGAACTGGACGCAGTATTCCAGATGCGGCCGAACCAACGTTCTATACATCTGCAACATCAGACCCCAACTTTTATACTCTATGCCCCGTCCTATAAAGGCAAGCATGCCATATGCCTTCTTCACCACCTTCTCCACCTGTGGACTTGCACACCCAGGTCCCTCTGCGTATCTACACCCTTTATGGTTCTGCCATTTATCATATAGCTCCTCCCTACATTATTTCTACCAAAATGCATCACTTCGCATTTATCAGGATTGAACTCCATCTGCCATTTCTTTGCCCAAATTTCCAGCCTATCTATATCCTTCTGTAGCCTCTGACAATGCTCCTCACTATCTGCAAGTCCTGCCAATTTTGTGTCGTCCGCAAACTTACTGATCACCCCAGTTACACCTTCTTCCAGATCATTTATATAAATCACAAACAGCAAAGGTCCCAATACAGAGCCCTGCGGAACACCACTAGTCACAGGCCTCCAGCCGGAAAAAGACCCTTCCACTACCACCCTCTGTCTTCTGTGACCAAGCCAGTTCTCCACCCATCTAGCCACCTCCCCCTTTATCCCATGAGATCCAACCTTTTTCACCAGCCTACCATGAGGCACTTTGTCAAACACTTTACTAAAGTCCATATAGACGACATCCACGGCCCTTCCCTCGTCAACCATTTTGGTCACTTCTTCAAAAAACTCCACCAGGTTAGTGAGGCATGACCTCCCTCTCACAAAACCATGCTGACTATCGTTAATGAGTTTATTCCTTTCTAAATGCGCATACATCCTATCTCTAAGAATCTTCTCCAACAACTTCCCCACCACGGACGTCAAGCTCACCGGCCTATAATTACCCGGGTTATCCTTCCTACCCTTCTTAAATAACGGGACCACATTAGCTATCCTCCAATCCTCTGGGACCTCACCTGCGTCCAGTGACGAGACAAAGATTTGCGTCAGAGGCCCAGCGATTTCATCTCTCGTCTCCCTGAGCAGCCTTGGATAGATTCCATCAGGCCCTGGGGATTTGTCAGTCTTTAAATTCTCTAACAAACCTAACACTTCCTCCTTTGTAATGGAGATTTTCTCCAACGGTTCAACACTCACCTCCGAGACACTCCCAGTCAACACATCCCTCTCCTTTGTGAATACCGACGCAAAGTATTCATTTAGGATCTCCCCTACTTCTTTGGGCTCCAAGCATAATTCCCCACTTTTGTCCCCGAGAGGTCCGATTTTTTCCCTGACAACCCTTTTGTTCCTAACGCATGAATAAAATGCCTTGGGATTCTCCTTAATCCTGTCTGCCAAGAGCACTTCGTGACCCCTTTTTGCTCTTCTAATTCCCCGTTTGAGTTCTTTCCTACTTTCTTTGTACTCCTCCAGAGCTCCCTCTGTTTTTAGCTGCCTGGACCTACCATACGCCTCTCTTTTCTTTTTGACCAGTCCCTCAATTTCCCTGGTTATCCACGGTTCTCGAATCCTACCCTTCCTATCCTTCTTTTTAACAGGCACATGCCTGTCCTGTAGCCCTAACAACTGTTCCTTAAAAGACTCCCACATGCCAGATGTGAATTGCTTCAATTTCACATTTGCTCCTTCTCTACCTCTGATCGATTACTGGTATTATTATTAATCTCTGATGCCTGTATCTAAACTGACCCTCTGGCACAGCACCCAAGGAGTGCTGCACTGTCAGGGATACCGCCTTTTAAAATCAGACATTAAAACCAGTCCCGTCTGTCTAGTCAGGCTGACGTGGAAGATGTCGTGTTGTTATTTTGAAGGAACACAAAAGAATTCTCCCCATGTCCTGTCCTCAACTATCACCACAGTAATTATTCAGACAATATCACGCTGCTTTTTGTGGGATCCTGCTCTGCACACATTGGCTGTGGCAGGTTTTTATAATCGTGACTATATATCCAAAAGGACTTCACTGGTTGTAAAATACCTGGGAACATCCACCCCGCGGTTGTAGAAGGTGCTATATTAATGCACTGGGTCAGTCAGGCAGGTGCCCATCAGCCGTTCCAGGAGGTGGGACTGACACGAATTCAGGAGGTTAACCACTCCACCGAGCCACTTCACTGAATAACAGCAACTTGGAAAGGGGCACAGAAGGAGAAGGTGCCTATTCCTTCATCTGGGATTTCCCCCCTGGGAAAGGAGGTGGTGATTGAACAGAACTGGGTCCTTCCCCATGGGGCAGCTCCCAACTTTGACACCCCCAACATGCCCCTCAGCTGATCTATGCCCCAGTCCAGGGTGGCAACAGTGGTTAGCACTGCTGCCTCACAGCACCAGGGAGCCAGGCTCGATTCACAGATTGGGTCACTGTCTGTGTGGAGTTTGCAAGTTTCCCCCGTGCCTGCGTGGGTTTCCTCCCACAATCCAAAGATGTGCGGATTAGGTGGATTGGCTATACTAAGTTGACCCTTAGTGTCAGGAGGATTAGCAGGGTAAAGATGTGGGGTCATGGGGATAGGGCGTGGGTGGGATTGTGTGGTCGGTGCAGGCACGATGGGCTGAATGGTCTCCTTCTGCACTGTAGAGATTCTATGAATCTTTGTCTGAAAATGGTGACGAGATAAGACTGGAATTCCCAGAGAGAATAACATTCAGAACCGACCCCTCCCCGCCCCTTCACTCACCACTCTGACAACCGTGAGGCCAGACTAACAGCCAGCACCTGAGGCCGATCGCACTGATCCAGAGAGCTGGTTACTTAAGCAGGAACACAAGGAACCATCCGTCTCTGGGCGGATTGTTACATCCATAACAATGAAACCAGTTCCAAACTGCTGGCTTCTCATCACTAACTCCTCAAGCAGAGGAAATAGGATTTTCCTGTTAGTTATTTCAGAACTCTGCAGGGATTTAAAAAATATTCTATTAAATCTCCGAGGCTTCTTGCATTCCTGACATCTGCTCCACTGGAAACAGATCTCAAAATTCTCCCACCCTGACATCGTCTTGTTGAAATTTAAACATTGATGCCCTTTCTGTCCAAGATGGCCAAAATTAATCGCAGCACTTGAACTGTGACATAATCAACGTCCTGTAAATATGGATCAGTGCTTCTTTGACCTTGCACTCGATTGCATTGTTCCTTTCCCATAGCATTTTCAGGGAATTGTATTTGAGCCCTTGGCCTTCACTGAGGCACACCCTGAGTGTTTTCCCATACAGCTCGTGTGTTCCACTGACTGGGACATGAACTGCAATGTCCAGACTTGGTGAGAGGCGGTTTATAACGTCAGTCTCTCTTCCTTCCTCATTAACTCCCATTCTTTGCTGCAATTTCTTCCCCGGAATGCATCATCTCGTAGTTATCGACATGAAACAAGAGAGTGTTCCAGTGACAGAAACAGATTCTGGTTTAAACTCTCGCTATAAGGGATTTCTCAGCACGGGAAATCACTGACACATCCTTGAATATATAATTTGCTCCAACAGTCTGGTGATGTCGTGCTATTGATAGACACCAAGTCCACAGGAAAAAGATATTAGCATTTCTAACATGCTGCTGTTAATTTAAAATCACACGTGGGGCATACGGAGAGAGATATAGACATAGAAATAAAAAGGTGCACAGCAAGGCCCGAGGCTCACCAACATCTATCGAGGATGATTTTCAGTATGTTCCATTTCAGTTTATCTGCTCCGGTGGGGTAATATTTCCCGTCCCAATGGGTACCATGACTCTGCCACCCATTCTCTCCAACTTCATTGAGATTCAGTGACGTGGGCCAAGCAGGGATTGAAAGCAAGAACCCCGTGTTTGAGAAATAACCACTTTATTCACATTAACGTAGCAACTTCCACTACCTCGAGTCACTCCCAAAATGGCAAATGTAACTGAGCTTCTCTATTGCAGGGTTAAGACACACTTAGGAGGGAGCACGTCTGCAATACTCTTCCCTCTCTCCCTAATCAGTGTTTGGTTACATAGAAACATAAAAGATAGGATCAGGAGGAGGCCATTCAGCCCTTCGAGCCTGCTCCACCATTCATCACGATCATGGCTGATCATCCAACTCAATAGCCTAATCCTGCTTTCTCCCCATAACCTTTGATCCCATTCACCCCAAGTGCTATATCCAGCCGCCTCTTGGATACATTTCAATGTTTTGGCATCAACTACTTCCTGTGGTAATGAATTCCACAGGCTCATCATTCTTTGGGTGAAGAAATGTCTCCCCACCTCTGTACTAAATAGTCTACCCCGAATCCTCAGACTGTGATCCCTGGTTCTGGACTCCCCCACCATCGGGAACATCCTCCCTGCATCTACACTGTCTAGTCCTGTTAGAATTTCATAAATCTCTATGGAGGGTCCCCCCCCCCCCCCCTCCTCCCTCCCTCCCCTCATTCGTCTGAACTACAGCAAAAGAAAATCCTAACCTAGTCAATCTCTCCTCATACATCAGTCCCGCCATCCCCGGAATCAGCTTGGTAAACCTTCACTGCACTCCCTCAAGAGCAAGAACATCTTTTCTCAGGAAAGGAAACCAAATCTGCACACAATATTCTAGTTGTGGCCTCACCACAGCTCTGTATAGTTGATCTATACTTACTTCTCCACAACGTAGCGCTTAACCATCTCTTCCCTCCACTGCTGAGTTGCAGCTTCATAGAAACATAGAAGATAGGAGGAGGCCATTTGGCCCTTCGAGCCTGCTCTGCCATTCATTACGATCATGGCTGATCATCCAACTCAATAACCTAATCCTGCTTTTCCCCATAACCTTTGATCCCATTCGCCCCAAGTGCGATATCCAGCTGCCTCTTGAATACATTCAATGTTTTGGCATCAACTACTTCCTGTGGTAATGAATTCCACAGGCTCACCACTCTTTGGGTGAAGAAATGTCTCCCCACCTCCGTCCTAAATGGTCTACCCCGAATCCTCAGACTGTGACCCCTGGTTCTGGACTCCCCCATCATCATTAGGAACATCTGTAATCGTTTCCAACTGGCCTATCCCCATTATACCTGTCACTTTTCTCTGCACCCTCTCTAATATATGTCCGAGATTGTACACACTAACCTCTGCAGAAACTCCAGCTTTGTATTTGGCCCTCTTAGCTGGTTAAGATTGGCTTCAGTTGCAGTATTTCTTTCCTTATTACACCACACCAGTGGCCACATTTCAAAAGCACTTTGTTAGCTTCCCTTTGAGAAATCTGAAGGCTGCGGAAGGTGCTATAAAAATGAAGTTGCTTTTGCATGATTGAATTGGATTTCTCCCTCACACTCCCCCTGGTGTTTGAAAAAGTGTTTCACTCCAGTTGAGACATTGGCAATCACAGATAGCTATGCAGTTGCTGAGGATCTGATCCTGAAGACACAAGGGCAGCATACTTACTGTGTTTATAGAAAACACTTATATTTCACAACTAGTGGGATTTTAGGAACATGGGAATTGGGAGCAGAAGTCGGCAAATTCAGTCCTTCGAGCCTGCTCCGCCATTCAATCAGATCATGGCTGATCTCTCCCTGGTCTCAAATCCACCTCCCCACCTATTCCCCATACCCTCCCCCCCCATCCCTTTTTTTATTATATATGTCTCCCTCTTGAACCCATTCAACGATTCAGACTCCACCGCGCTATGGGGCAGCGAGTTCCACAAATTCACCACCCTCTGCGAGAAGTAGTTCCTCCTCATCTCAGTTTTAAATCTACTGCATCTCAACCTATACCTGTGACCTCTTGTTCTAGATTGCCTCACAAGGGGAAACATTTGGTCTACATTTACTTTATCAAACTCTTAAAATTTTATATACCTCGATCAGATCCCGTCATCCTTCTAAACTCCAGTGAGTATCAGCACAAACTGTTTAATCTCTCCTCATACGTCGACCCCTTCATCCCCGGAATCAATCTGGTGAACCTCCTCTGAACTGCCTCCAATGCCACCACATCCTTCCTCAAATAAAGAGACCAAAACTGGACACAATACTCCAGATGTGGTCTCACCAACACCCTATACAATTGCAACAACACTTCTCTACTTTTATACTCCAGTCCTTAATGCCAACATCCTATTTGCCTTTTCGATTATGTGCTGCACCTTTCTGCGATTCATGAACACAGACTCCCAGATCCCTCTGCACGGACACATTTTGAATCTGCTTTCCATTTAGGTAATAATGTGCCTTTCTATTTTTTCTGCCAAAATGGACAACCTCACACTTATCCACATTAAACTCCACCTGCCAAATTTAGGCCCATTCTCCTAGCCTATCTGTACCCATCTGTAGAATCTTTATGTCCTCTTCACTGCCTGCTTTCCCACCTACTTTAGTATCATCCGCAAATTTTGCTATGTTACACTCTGTCCCTGCTTGCAGATCATTTATATAG
Source organism: Mustelus asterias (assembly GCF_964213995.1). Taxonomy (NCBI): domain Eukaryota; kingdom Metazoa; phylum Chordata; class Chondrichthyes; order Carcharhiniformes; family Triakidae; genus Mustelus; species Mustelus asterias. The sequence continues at coordinate 77,040,409 of NC_135820.1, read as the reverse complement.
ATTGTAAACAGTTGAGAGCCGAGGACTGACCCCTGCGGCACCCTATTTTAGTAAGAAGTTTAACAACACCAGGTTAAAGTCCAACAGGTTTATTTGGTAGCAAAAGCCACACAAGCTTTCGGAGCTCCAAGCCCCTTCTTCAGGTGGAAGAAGGGGCTTGGAGCTCCGAAAGCTTGTGTGGCTTTTGCTACCAAATAAACCCGTTGGACTTTAACCTGGTGTTGTTAAACTTCTTACTGTGTTTACCCCAGTCCAACGCCGGCATCTCCACATCATGGCAGCCTATTGTGTCAGGTTTTGTTAATCAAATTTAAAATCTACCCGGCAATGTGGAAAATTGTTCAGACTATGCCCTGTGCACAAAATGCAGAACAAAACAATTCAGCCAAACACTGCCCCATCGGTCTAATCGCAATCAGCAGCAAAACGATGGGAGGTGCTATCGACAGGCAGCACCTACTCAGCAATAATTTGCTCACTGACGCCCAGTTTGGGCTTTGCCAGGGCCACTCAGTTCCTGATCTCATTACAACCTTGATCTAAACATGGACAAGAGGGCTGAACTCCAGAGATGAGGTGAGTGCAACTGTCCTTGACATCAAGGCTGCATTCGACCGAGTGTGGCATCAAGGAGCCCTAGCGAAACTGGAATCAATGGGAATCTGGGGAAAACTCTCCCCTGGTTGGATCCATGCCCTAACACAAAGGAAGACGAGATCTTTTATCCATTTTAAGAGGCAGACAGACCCTCGTTTTAAATCTGAAAAACCTGCTCGAGTGCAGCACTGCCTCACAGCTGTGCCCTGGAGATGTCGGTCCAGATTCTGTGCTTGTGGTCTGGGGTTAGATTTGAACCAACAATCCCCTGATTCAGAGGCAAGAATGGAACACAGTGAGCCAGTGCTGGGATTGAAAGCACAGCTAACAGAGGGAGAAGCAGCAGTCCGCTAGCTGTTTCCACAACTGCATCCGCAAGCTTCAATTACACAGATTTTAAGCATCTCTCAGTTTTCAAACTCCTGGTTAGAGACAAGTTGTTACATTAAAAGGAACTTTTATTTATTTTTTTTCTTAACATATTTACAGCAAGTTGAAGTAGGGTTAGGTAATTTCTGTAGAGGATTGAGGGGTTCTGCAGTGGCAGCGCTGTGCTGTGTGCAGCCTGAGTTCGGGGTGTGGGGAATGCAGCATTTAGCGAAAGAAGCATCTAGAAGTACTTTATAGGCTTCCGTGTAAATCACATGGCATTGACAAGGAAGTGTCCTGAAATTGCACCCAGTGAGAAGAATCGAAACTAACCTCACTTTGTCCCCTCACCAACACCCAGGACTTAAATAAAAACTAAAAGTGACCAATCTCCTGCAAAAGAAAAAAAGATTAAAGATGCTAGTCTTTTTAAAATCAGCAGAGGCACTGGGTGAGCAATCAGACTCAGCAAATGACTGGTCTATACTTGATTAAAATACACTTTTAAACAGCTTAAATTTTCAGGGGAGGGGGAAGAAAATGATTAACAAGCTTTGGCAGCCTCCTGCAGATTATTTTCCAAGGTGTGCCTACGATCGAGAATTGTTTTGAAGAATGAATCAGAGTGGAAGAGGAAATACAATCAGCTATGGGTGTAATATTCAAACAACTGCTTCACCTCAATTATACAAACAGTTATGGACATGCTACAGGAATTCAGTCACTTGCAAATATCAATCTGCACCGCGTCTCTATTTCATAAATATACAGAGGGCTTCGTATAACAAAGAGCAGTGCGATGGGGTCACTGGGCCCACGGGGAGAGACGGCTGCACCGGGAGTTGTGGGCTTGAAGCTCGTAATCATTGACATAAATGAAAATCCAATGAAAGCTTGGACAAAAGTACCATAAAGGTGTTTTTGATCCCCCCCCCCCCACCCCACCCCATCCTCCTGCACAGAGGCCATGAAGTCACATTGCACATCCCATTCCCTCATCCCCCTCCCCAAAAATGCATTCCGGGCGGCCATTCATGTGCTCTGCTCACAACCTCCACTGCATAACAAAACACCCACAACTGCGACATACAACATAGTCCGTGACCCTCCTTTTCACATAGCAACAGCGTTCGCCCAGTCTTCCAGTTCCTGCAATTCAGCATCTTCCTCTTCCTTCTTCTTGGCTGGAAGAAACAAGAACAAATCGGATGAAAGGGAAACTAGTTTTGTTGAATACACAGCGCCCGCGCAATCCCAATCCGCATCTGCCTCCAATGCAGCATAAACTACGTGCAAAGCGTCAGGAAACAGGAAGTTAAGTAATCTACACTTGTATCTTCGGATATTAGAAATAAGGTGAGTTTAGTGTTTTGGTGTAAGAAAGGGTTAAAATATTTATGTAAAACAAAGGGGCTTGCATGCATGTGGGTCTTGGTTTAATTTCAAATTGTGCCTGCATTATGATTAAAGGCTTTATGATGCAAAAGCAAACAAGTGTTAAAGACCGGACTGTTGCTTAGCAACCAGGTGCCATTTTAAGTTAGGAAGAATTTTTGAATTTAATTTTAAACTGGGCCTAGTAGCAGTTACGAGCAGGTAGCCGGGGAGGAAGCTGCTCTCACAGAAGAGAAGCAGGACAATGGAGTAAAGGCAAGAAAGTAAGTCCCAGAAGTTAAAGAACAGATAGTTCTAGAAACTATTCTAGAAACTGAGGCGACACAGTGGCAAGCACTGCTGCCTCAGCGCCAGGGACCCGGGTTCAATTCTGGCCTGGGGTCAGTATCTGTGCGGAGTCTGCACGTTCTCCCCGTATCTGCGTGGGTTTCCTCCGGGCGCTCCAGTTTCCTCCCACAGTCCAAAGATGTGCAGTTTAGGTTGACTTGCCATGCAAAATTGCCCCTTAGAGTCAGGGGACTAGCAGGGTGAATACATAAGGTTAAGGGGATAGGGCCTGGGTGGGATTGTAGTCGGTGCAGACTCGATGGGCTGAATGGCCTCCTTCTGCACTGTAGGAATTCTATGAAACCAGAGAATGAAAAGGGAAGTCCCAGGAAGACTGAAGTCAAAGGGACAAAAAAAGGAACTGGAAATCGAACAAGTTATAAATTTAAAAAGGTGCTGTTCACTAAAGTTGTAGAAACGGGCAGAGAGAGACTTCCAGTTAAAGACAGCTGCAAGATGCAAACCTGGTGAAATCAGCTAGTGTGAAATCATCCGAAGGTTAGTGACACTTTAATACAGCCTGTGAAGCATCAGTGTACTGCTGGCCTGGCTGGGCACCCGAGAGATTGTGTGGAAGCTTGAATGCACGTGACAATTCAAGGCACTGGAGTACTGAAATCCTGAAAGTGGATCCATGGAGAAGGCATCTGAGAGGAAGCAATGTTTGGGAGAAGATCCTAAGGCGTGTCTTTTCGAGAGTGGAGTTTGGAAAGTTGTGTGTGGAAGTTAGGGTTCCAGTGAGGCTAGTTAACGTTCAGTGTGATAATCACCTGGAGCATTTGATGCAAAATCCACAGAAGTTGTATCGGGTGGCGACTCCACTTGGTTTCAGAGTGGTGTGTGTCTGGCCACAGTTGAACTGTTGGTTTACAGGGACTTTGTACTTACCACGAACAATAAAGTGTAAGATATATTCTGTAACTTGTGTTATCCTTAAAAATCTGGACGTTTGTGAAGATATAGGATGGGTGAAGGAGTATTGTGTTATAGTCGATCTTTTCATGTTTAATAAATGCTTTATTCTTTTGTAGAAAGCTAATTGGCAGTCCTGTGATTCTGTTCATCCATGTGATTAAAAGAAAAGTAAACGTTACGGTCTATTGAGCCAGGGTTCTATTCTGGGAGCTTCCTGTCCAGTAGTAACATCAGCTATGACTCTAACAAGAGGCAGACAAGAAATAACTCAAATATCCACATAGACAACAGGGTCGAACACTGGAAGATACAGATTAAAGGTGGAAAAGCCCGTGAAGAAATGTGGAGACTGTGGTCTGGAATACTCTGCCTGATAAAAGTGGTGAAAGCAGATTTAGTAGTAAATTTCGAAAGGAAATTAGATAAATATTTGAACAAATTGCCTGGCAATGGGACAAATGATATTAACTATGAAATTCGTTCAAACGGGAATGATGGACCAAATGGCCTTCCTCTGTGCTACAAGTTTAAATCTTCTGTACAGCATTGAGACTCATGAAAAATCAGGTCTGGATAATGCTGTACACCTACTCTATTCACCACAATGTACAGGAATATACCCTCAGGCCAGTTATTAAGTTGCTGTGATGCTGGCTGACTTGTGAAAAACAAGACTTATCTGATTTGCTTTGCAAGGAGCAGAAATGAGGTTCAATGCAGGAGATTTCCTGATTTCAATACAAGCGAACTCACCATCTGCCCCTCAAAGATCACAAAGGTTGTAAAGTAAAAAGTGCGGCGGTTGTAGAAAGGGGCAGAAAGGTTTTGGCAAGAATAAGATGTTGTAGAATAAAGGAGTGAACCCATTACCGACAGGACTTTTATAAAAGGCTGCAATTGGTGACACCACAGGTACAGGTATGAATGGAGATGATGGAGGAAGCCCCCCCATTCAGGTCAGATGCAGACTCGATGGGCCGAATGGCCTTCTTCTGCACTGTAGGATTCTATGACACAGCTTTAAGTGTTTGGAGTTGATATTACACACACAATGATGATGTAACTACCCTCCACTCACTGTATTTTGTTGGTGAAATAATCCTGCCTTAAATTGGGGAACTTTGATGCAGTTTCAGTTGTAAATAATATTTGCTATAATTGCGAGAGATTCTTCTTAAATAGACTCTGCTGAGGATACAAACTCTTCAAAAGAGCCAGCACTGACTCGATGGACTGAATGTCCTCCTCGTGTGCTCTACCGTTCTATGTAACTCGGGCCTTTGGTCCCACGCACCCTCAACGCACTGGCTAACACGGTGGCTTGGAAGATGCAGAGCACTCAAGTCACCCATAGGACCAACCCATTTTCTCACTCTTCTGTCCATCCAAGGGCCCTGATTTTCCCACCAATGCCTTTGTTCATTCTGGTGAGGATGAAATTGGCTGCAGTGGGTCAAAGGAACGCGGTTTCTCAGCTTGTAAGAGTTCATTTGAGGAAACTGAACTTTGAATTTTTTAAAAAATCAGGATTAATCTCACGCCTCCTTCTTGGCTAAGTGGGGATGTACAGAGACACCTCTTACCTGGCGTGGCTGGGAGGGAGGTGGAGGGAACATTGGGAAGCGGCACATTCTCTGCTCCTCCAATTTCCAACAGGTTTTTGTCGAGTTCTTCTTGTTCCAGCTCTTCCAACTCCGCCATTAGCTCATCCTGGAGAGAGACACAACCAACACTGTCATCTCCTGAACTCACCCAAACTCAAACATTTAAAAAGGAGGACTACTGCACCAAGCTAAGCAGTAGCTTGATTTTCTAGATTGCAATTATAGATTGGGCATCAGCTGAGTAAGAAATCTCCTTCCTCCCACACTGCCCCATTGAGAGAGACAAACAAAACAACAAAGAACAGTACAGCACAGGAAACAGGCCCTTCGGCCCTCCAAGCCTGTGCCGCTCATTGGTCCAGACGTGGCAAGTTACAAATTTTCAGAACTTGGTGTTTATTTTGTGCCACTATCGAGTTTCCGTCACACAAACAGCATCTCATCCTGTTATTTTTTAAAAATCTCTGATTTGCATTTTAAATTCATCACTGAAAAGGTTATGCCTGGTGAGTAAGAACACAAGTAAACTTATTCATTGTTAATGCAATGCTGACCAACCTCTCTGACCCAGAAACTAAACAACTATTCAATCTCATTCCTGTAGTTTGTTCTCGAGATTTAAAAAAATGTCATTTTTTTTCCTTCTCTCAATACAATAATTCTATTTCTTTTCTGCATCCAACATGACTCTAATACATCCTCATTCTCTGTCATTCCAATGTTTCTTTCTCACTCCTTAAACTTTGCCGGTTAAGGAGATAAGACTGTTGGTCCCATCATTCGCTGAGGCCCCAGGTGTCACGTTGCTCTCACTGCACACTTTACAAGTTCACATCCTGAATAATTTACAGCTCAGAAACATATTCAGCTGAAAAGAAAATGTCAAACTAATGGGGCACATCGCAAGATTCCCTCCTCCAGCTGACTCGGAGCCAAAGTTTGATTTATTCAGTGTATTCCAGGGAACAGCAGCCTGATGGCAGCCACTCAGAATTTACTGTTCCGCACACACAAAAATTACCACCGGCCCTTCACAATAGCATCCTTGAAAAGTAATTACAAAACTGTACAACTCGGCAGGGTCTAAATGATTGCTCGCGTTTGTTTGAATGGATACCTGGGACTCGGGTGCCTTTTGGGGGGCACAATGGATAGCAATGCTGCCTCACAGCACCAGGGACCCGGGTTCGAATCCCGACTTGGCCTGTCCGTGTGGAATTTGCATTTTCTCCCCGTGTCAGCGTGGGTTTCCTCCCACAGTCCAAAGATGTGTGGGTTAGATGGACTGGCCATGCTAAATTGCCCCTTTGTGTCAGGGGGAGTAGTTAGGGTAAATGCATGGGCATAGGGACTGGGTGGGATTGTGGTCGGTGCAGACTCGATGGGCTGAATGGCCTCCTGTTGCACTGTAGGATTCTAAGACACTGGTTCAGGTTCTGCATCATTGGTTGTGTTTGAACTCACCTCATCAAAATCTTCCCCAAACCCGACTGGTTTAGAAATGGCATCAGAGATTTCTTGTGCCAATTCCTGTTGCTCTGTGATGTCCTGCATTAGCTCATCCACTTTGTCAATGTCCCTTAAATAGAAAAAAAAACACAGCATGAACCTACCGTGTCATCTTGAATTTATACACAACAAACCAAAGATCACACTTGCTTTTCTTTCCAGACCCTCGGAAAGCTGAGGACTTGGTTTTGCAAGTTTATATTTTTACACCGCTTGGAATGCACTGACTGACAGATTGACGGTTGCAGATTCAAATAATAACTCTCAAAATGGAACTGGATAAATGTTTGAAGGGGAAATATTTGCAGAACGATGGTGACCATGATGAATTACGAGTTCTTTCAAAGAGCTGGAAAGGACACGGCCGGTTGACTGACCTCCTTCCGTGCTTCACCAATCGATGATTCGATGTTTTAAGCCCAATCGTATCACTGCATGATCACAGCAACAAACCTTATAACTAAGGTACAAGTTAAAGAGATTCTCAGGGTTGCAGAGGGGACGATAGGAGGAAGGAACAAGTTATTTAGAAGGAAATTTTCAAATTGTGGAAGTCAAGGTTGAGAGATGACCTTCTACTTGGTGCATTAATGTGCAGAGCAGAAGATTCCTGCCTCTATCCCTGGCTTGTGCTCAAGCAGCTGATGGTTTTAGGGCTGCTGTAATTATCTCTTAGCAATAATGCCAGGCAGCACGGTGGCAGAGTGGATAGCACTGCTGCCTCACAGCGCCAGGGACCCGGGGCAGCACGGTGGCAGAGTGGATAGCACTGCTGCCTCACAGCGCCAGGGACCCGGGTTCGATCCCCGGACTTGGGTCACTGTCTATGTAGAGTTTGCATGTTCTCCCTGTGTCTGCGTGCGTTTCCTCCGGGTGCTCCGGTTTCCTCCCACAGTCTGAAAGACGTGCTGGTTAGGTGAATTGGCCATGTTAAATTCTCCTTCAGTGTACCCGAACAGGCGCCGGAGTGTGGCAACTAGGGGATTTTCACAGTAACTTCATTGCAGTGTTAATGTTAGCCTACTTGTGGCACTAATAAATAAACTTTATGATGGACTGCGGCAGGGGAGTATAATCAGACAGGATTGTTACGCCCGGTGGCTGAATGTACAAAGGCATGTTACCAAGTACCACAAATTCCCAGCACAGGAAGAGGCCACTCGGCCAGCTGCTCCGTGCTGGGATTAATGCTCCACACCAGCCTCCTCCTCCCACCCGCTCTCATTTGACCCTGCTCCATTCCCATTGTCAGGAATGGGTTAACTGCAACTTTCCACTTTCGACCCAACTTGTGTGTTAATTGTTTAAGAGTACTCACCGGGATATAGGAAGGGGTGACACGTGGCACTGGGTGTGGGGTGCGAGTGTGGAGTTGTAAAAGAGAATTAAAAGTGAGTTTGTGAAGAAGCTGGACTTGCATCATCTTTTATTACTGGGCGCAACTGAGAGGTTGAACACCCATGCCCCGATCATAACCATTTTGACAAGAGGGACAGCACAAGGAAGGAAAACTAAATCAGGAACAACCTCAATTTAAAATTCGAAAAGCAGGTCCTCATTCAAAACCCATTAACAACAGAATGTGAGGTGATCAAACTCATTTTACAATTCCTTCTCCTTCTTTCCCCCTCATATCTGCCTGCTGTCACTCAGGGCTCACCCGAGTGTGAAATAATTGGTGATTCTGGCTGCATTACTTACTCCCTTGCCTGGCAACCAAAGCATTAAAATCAATCGCTGCTCCTGTGTCTGTTATTCTACTTTGCAGTCCAGTGATATAACCGCTTTAGCATCACACTGGGCTGTTCAATCTGATTAGAAAGGCACAGGGTCGCTCTGCTGTTTCAGCAAAAGGCATTCAAACAAACCGATAGGCTCCCTGCTCATTCCATCAGCTTGTTGTAAAACTGTTTACCCAGATATTGTCCAGCAAGGAAGGGAACAGGGTGGCTGCAGTACGGCACATGGTATAATTACCCATTGACAATCACCGTCCAAGGGCTGCATGTCATAGAGGTTTACAGCATGGAAACAGGCCCTTCGGCCCAACTTGTCCATGCTGACCCCTTGTTTTTAACCTCTAAGCTAGTCCCAATTGCCTGCATTTGGCCCATATCCCTCTATACCCATCTTACCCTTGTAACTGGCTAAACGCTTTTTAAAAGACAAAATTGTACCCACGTCTACTACTACCTCTGGCAGCTTGTTCCAGACACTCACCACTCTGTGTGAAACAAAAATTGCCCCTCTGGACCCTTTTGTATCTCTCCCCTCTCACCTTAAACCTATGCCCTCTAGTTTTAGACTCCCCTACCTTTGGGAAAAGATATTGACCAGCTGATCTATGCCCCTCATGTGATGGAGGATGGTGAGTTGAAGTACGGAGAGGGACACCCAGCACGAGTCAGCCCTTTTCAGAGAATAAAGTGGAAGGAAAAATACCCGCAGCCATGGATGATGGCCAACCAAACAGTAAATATTTATAAGAACAACAGGACGCGAGGAAGCAGTGTTTCAATGACATGATCCACGGATGTGATCCGTCAATAGCTCAATGGGGAGGGAGAGTTGATTCCATTACTGCCTCTCTCAGCAAAGAGTCTCAGATCCGAGAAGAATTCAGATAATTCTACTCTGCTTCAATGTAATGCTGCAAGTTACTCAAAATAGGAAGAGCAGCAAAAACATTGAGCATGAGAAGAATACACAAAAACAAAAGGCACGCGACCAGAACAACACTCTCCATGTTACAAAGCCAAGGTAAAAGATTGTGAAAGAGTTTGATAGGGTAGACATAGAATCATAGAAAAGTTACAGCACTGAAGGAGGCCATTCAGCCCATCTGGTCTTTCCAGCCCGAGGATCAGTTATTATTTCGATTATTCCCAATGACCTCACTTCATTCCCATGTTCTCGTAGTAACCATTTTGATGAGCAGGAGACCAATGGGAGAGAAGCCAACATTAGGAGCAACCTTACTCAAGAACTGTTAGCCACTGGAGTTGAGACGGCCAAACTCATTTTCCAAAGAAACTTTAGACCCAGCAGAGAGGAAACTTTTCTCAGAGAGAGACACAAAAGATTACACCCGTAAGCAACAAATTGGTGAAGCCCAACCTACCCCACAACTAAGGCCCTGACTTCTAACCGTTAATGATGGGAAGTAAGAAATTCAGCTGTCAGACTGCATTCTTCTCGAGTCTCTCCGCCCAAATGAAGGTCTGATCTGCAATGTCACGACCTCCACTGAGGTTAGGATAAAGTGGCAAGTCCTGAATCCACCCCAGCCAAAACGGCACCCCCGTGCTGCATCCACCAAAAGGATCAATAATGGCCGTCCAGTCAACTGAGCCAACTGACTCTCCAAGGAGCACGGGATCCTGTGGCAACATGTACTTTTACATGTGCATTGTACTCTGGAGCTATGGATCATAATGGCAGAGGTTCCAATTTTCTTTCTAACATATGGCTGACAGGGAATCTCGGCCATTCTTACCATCTGCCGCCGGCATGTGTTGGAAGGATTTGCAGATTGATACTTAACCTGTTTGACTGCATTATGAACGCACCTTCCCCGGCCATCAAATCTTGGGGTGGGACTTGAACCTGGAACTTCTGGCTCAAAAGCAGGGGCGCTAACCTCTGCGCCACGAGATCCCACACTGCATTACCAGAACCCAACATTTTGGAGGGAAAAGTTACGTTTTCTATGAATCAGATGTTGTACTTTCCCCCTGTAGAGGGTGGGGAGCTGGGAACGGATGCGAGTCCCACACATTTGACTTTAGCGTGGATTGCCGTGGTTATAAAGGTTCACATTACTTACATGTTCTCGTGAGCAGCTTTCATGGCCTTGGCAGCAAAGCCCATGTTTTTGAGAACTTCTGTGTTAGTGTTTGCATTTTCCAATGCTTCTCTCTGGAATTCAATGGTGGACAGTGTGCCATCGATCTGTGCCAACTGCTTCTCATATCTCTTCTTGCGCTTTAAAGCTTGCAACGCAGCTAAACAATAGAGGAAACACAGGGTGAGCAACTTGGACTTAGAATAGTGTCACTGCCTTCCCAACACCACATTCAACTGAGTAACACTGACCCACTGTCAAACTACTGGGGCTGGAGAAAATAGCAGAAATTGTGGTTAAAATCCCAATCGTTCCCCAGTAATATTGAACGTTTATTCCAGACTTTAACAAATAAAAACTGCAGTGGAAACAGGGGGAGGGGGCGGGGAGAGAGAGGTGGGGAGAGACTAAAATGTATTATACAGATAAAGGAAAGTGTGTTCAGTATTTATTCACAAGGTTAATTATTTTTGCAAATGTAAAAGAATTAGCCTCAAACTCCTGAACAAATGGAAAACAGGACAAAAGCAGAAAAGCTTTCAAGAAGCTGAGGCTGTGTTTATAGTTCCAGTCCAAGAGAAATAAATGGAGCAATGAAATGTCAAATATAATAAAAGGTGGAAAATAACAAAAGAGGTCACATGGTTGAAGACTGACATCTGTGATGCTGGGGACCTCAGGAGGCGGCGGAGATGGATAATCTATTCGGCACTTCTGGCTGAACATTTTAGTAAATGCGTCAATTTTGTCTTTTGCACTGATGTGCTGGGCTCCTCCAACAGCTAGGATGGGATATTTGTGGAGCCTCCGCTTCCACTAAGTTGTTCGTCCCTATCGCGATCCTCACTCTTTACCACTCTCCATTCATGATTTTGTGTGGCAGGACTGACTGCAAAGCTTAGATTTGATCCATTGGTTTTGGGAACTCTTGGCTCTGTCTATCACTTGCTGCTTATGCTGTTTGGCACACAAGTTGTCCTGTGCTGTAGATTCACCAGGTTAACACCTCATTTTTAGGTATGCCTGGTGCTGCTCCTGGCATGCCCTCCTGCACTCCTCATTGAACCAGGGTTGATGGTAATGACAGAGTGAGGGATATGCTGGGTCATGAGGTTACCCACATACTAACTTATTGCAATCCATGTACCAGGACACACACATCTCTGCAGTCGCTGTCTCATTCATACTATGTTTCTATTCTTCCTGCCAAAGTGGACGAGTTCACATTTTCCCACATTATACCCCATTTGCCAATATTTTCCCACTCATTTAACCTATCTATATTCCTTTGGAGATTCTTTACCTCTTCCTCACAACACACTTTCCCACTTATCTTGGAGTCATTGACTGTATACATGCTGCTATACACACAGTTCTCTCTTCCAAGTCATCGATATAGATTGTAAGTAGTTACCCCCACCCACTACGATACTTGTGGGGGGTGAGATGGGAAAATTCCCACCCAAGGGGCAATCTAGCATAGCTACCAACCTAACCCGCACATCTTTAGACTGTGGGAGGAAACCGGAGCACTCGGAGAAAACCCACGCAGACTTGGGGAGAACGTCCAGGCCCCAACATCAATCCCTGTGGCATTTCACTAGTAACAGCCTGCAAATCTAAAAATGACCCCTTTACCCTTCTTCTCTACCTGCTGAACCAATTCTTTATCCACGCTAATGTGTTACCTCCTCCAGCATGAGCTCTTAGTTTTTGTAGCACAGTGATACAGTGGTTGGCACTGCTGCCTCAGTGCCAGTCAGCAGACATGTTGGTGAACCTGCTGGATTACCTGTCTGCTGAAGGAACTTTTGACATCACCAATCACTTCAACGTTCATTATCATTGGACAGTCCTGATAAAATTTCCTGCAAATTGCTTTAACAAGCTGAATTTTACACTCAGGAATGTAAACGTGAAAGAAATTTATAGTACAATTCAGATTGGCTATGTCCCAAGATTACTTATCCATTTTAAGAATGATTGCTCTTGGAAATCATCATTTCCAAATAATTTTTCTCTCTTTCATGGGACGTGAGCATCACTGGATAGGTCAACATTTCTCGTCCATCCCGAAACGTCCTTGTGAAGGTAGTGGAGAGCATAAATAAATAAGGCCATCGTCAAAACCACGACTATATTTGATATTTTAACGTGGAGCCTCAACATAAACATGGAAGCAACTGAATCCACTGAAGTGTGGCTATGAAGCCGATAACTACTGCCACAACACAAGCGATCTGCAGTAAACAGTATGGTTCATGAATACTAAAGCCACAATTGCTATGGCAACACACCCGGGGATGCTTTATCCGTGACTGAAGACGTGGATTGCTAAATGGAGCTTTTGATGTAAACACCAATAAACTTCCAGGTCCACAAGCAATTTAAACTTGTTGCTCAAAGTAAGTTTTATACATATCCAAACACCAAGGTGGAAAATTCCACCCAACAAAGGCCTCTCTGCTGTTTGACATTTCAGCTCCCAGCAAAACAGGGCTATGATCCAACAGCCATTTACTTCCCTCCCCAATCTTTTCCATTGTTTTACATAAACCTTCGCAGGCTTTTTGGCTGAGTTTAATATTTTTAATTTATTCACTGGGTGTGGGCAGCACAGGCAAGGCCAGCATTTATTACTCAATTGAGTGCAGCCAACTGTGTTGCTGTGGCTTGAGAGTCACATGTAGGCCGGGCCGGGCAAGGAAGTTAGTGAACCAAGTGGCATTTTATGACAATCCAGTAGTTACATTACTGGTGCCAGACTTTTTAATTAATCAAATTTAAATTCCTGTTACCCTGTGGGATTTGAACTCATGTCTCCAGATCTCTGGGTTTTTGGTTCAGTAATGTAACCACGATGCCCATGTATTTAAGGAAGGTAATTTCTGTTAGTCTAAAAATAGTTCAACTGCTCTTGGCCAATAATTTTCAGAACCATTTTCTTGGCACTTCCATTTTATGATGTCAGCGCACCACCACAGTTATATATGTCTGTTTGTACAATTCATTTAGCTTAACATTCAGAAAACACGAGGCAAATATAATACATCATGTTGACCTCTATATTAAATCATGCAAAGGTACCACCAGATAAAACTATTTCTGTACAGCCTGTCCTCAAAAAATGTTTTGTTGTTTCCAACTACCCTAAATTTAAGGAAGTGGTTAGAAATATTTTGCAATGTGTTCACATTTGTTGGTTTTAAACTTTTTTTTTACATTCGTCTTTCAAACATTCCACTCCTATTAGAAGAGTCTTAACACAAAGCTGACTTGAGCCAACTCTCCCTCTCCACTTTCACTCTCTATTCTCCCTATTGCGATCCTCACTCTCTATCACTCTCCCATCTCCCTCGAGATCCTCACTCTTTAGTTCTCCTTTCTCCCTACTGAGATCTTCATTATGTATCACACTCCAAGTCTAAGTGATTTCCTCATTGTAACCACTGCTATTTTCCTGGCTCAGTTTTTGCGATGAGCAGCAACTTATCTCTGATTTCAGCTAACACTCGAATCCCCCGGATCATCCCTATACCCCACTCTCGACTGTCCCTCAATCCTTTCACCCATACCATGGTCAGCTTTTGGTTTCACATTGTTCATGATCTCGCTGTCTTTGGTTGACAGGCCCCCAGTTTCCTACCTTTTTCCCCCATTTCTCCCCCCCCCCGCCCACCTCAAAGAACCTTCTACCTGTCGTAATATTTGTGACTCTGCTTACTGACAGCTGATCCAGAACCAATCCAATCTGCTGCTTTTTTAATACAACATCCAGCTTCACATTCACAAATCAGAACCAGGACTCAAGTTTTCAAAGGGAAATCTAAAAAAAAAACTAGCATTTCTCCAAGCTGCAGTTAAATGATCTTACGGGAAAAGTCCTGAACTGCTCTCCACCATAAACCAGCTTCTTTGAGTTCCCTCCTGGGCCTCACCATCACACATCTGGTACGAGTTGCGAAGGTCTCGCAGATATTTCCAAAGTGGAGGCACTCTTTGCAGTTCCCTTGACCTTCTCTGAAGGATCAGATCATGAATCAGCCACACAGTAACATTGCAATGCCAGTAGTTAAGATCAAAGTCATTTGTTAGACCCTGCCCAGAAACCCAGCCCCTCTCTGAACAACTACTCAACTGCAATCTGCTCAAGGACCCCCGCTCAACCCTCAAATTTGAACATCCACCAAGTCCCAGCACCAAGAATTCCTAATTTCATGTCCTTTGCATCTACTTCATTCTCACTGCTACAAAATCCTTATCCATGCCAATGTCATCTCCAAGTTCAACTTCTTTCAACATCCTCCACACTAACCTCTCAAGCACATCCTAACACAAAACTTCATAGAACCCCTATAGTGCAGAAGGAGGCCATTTGGCCCATCGAGTCTGCACTGACCACAATCCCACCCAGACCCTATTCCCGTAACCCCTCATATTTACCCTTGCTAATCCCCCTGACACCATGGTTAATTTAGCATTGGCAATCGACCTAACCCACACATCTTTGAATTGCGGGAGAAAACCAGAGCACCTGGAGGAAACCCACGCAGACACGGAGAGAATGTGCAAACTCCACACAGACAGCAACCCAAGGCTGGAATTGAACTCAGGTCCCTGGCGCTGTGAGGCAGTGGTGCTAACCACTGTGTCGCCCCGACTTATCCACAATTCTATTGCTTTCAGCCGATTCACACCCCACCAACCCCACCCCCAGTGCTCAGCTCTCATCCCCGTTTCACACCACCAATTTTAAAATCTTGCTCCTCTACAAAACCCTTCCCTTCCTTGCTCAACTCTACCACTGTCTTCCTCCCAACCTCACATACCCACTCTTAAATCTCCCTCTTCCAACAATGGACTACTGCCAGTTCTGGTTCAGTCCCTCTCACATCTTGCATCAACGGTAGCACATTCCTCAGCCAGCTGTTTGTCCTTCCAAACAGCCAAAGACACATTTAAAGCTGTATCACGATTTATAGTAAATCAAAAACCATAGGGCCCAAGCTTTACTGGTCTATAAAAGCCACATGAAATCCATTTTTGCAGAACGATCGCTCTATAACTCTTCAAGCCAGCTGTTTTGTTTTAAGTGCAGTCTCCTGCTACAATGTCCAACCCTCTTGCCCTTTGCCAATGATCTCAGTTTCTCAGTTGCTGCAAACCTACAAGATCAGACTTTATTGTGTGATGTGAGAAAGGTTAGTTTTGTAATATACCTTGTAGCTCAAATATTCAGCTTATTCTTTAAAACAGAGTTCAGTGTTTGCATATTAATTTCATGACTTGCTTAAAAATGGTAATCAAAAGCTCCGGTGGGGATTGCAGTTTTTAAAGCTGCATGGTTACAATAAATGTTATTTTTCTGCATTCATGAACATGCCTACAGGTAAACACACACTCACAGAAGGCACTTTAAACCCTCTGGGGTAATGTGGAATCTGATGCAGTAAATCAGTATAAGCAAATCAGCAGGCTTTTTTTTTCATCTCCTGATCTTTGTTATTTACAGTTCACCTCTATGGAAATAAAGGTAGAGAGAGAGATTGAATCACTTGGACCCATTTCACAAAGTCAGAATTACCCCCTCCTGTTTTTCAAAAGTTATCATTCATAGAATCCCTACAGTGAAGGAGGCCATTCGGCCCATCGAGTCTGCACCGACCACAATCCCACCCAGGCCCTGTCCCCATAACCCCGTATATACCCTGCCAATCCCCCTGACACTAAGGGGCAATTTAGCACGGCCAGTCAACCTAACCCGCACATCTCTGGTGTGGGAGGAAACCGGAGCACCCGGAGGAAACCCACACAGACACGGGGAGAATGTGCAAACTCCACACAGACAGTGACCCAAGCCGGGTCCTCGGCGCTGTGAGGTAGCAGTGCTAACTTTTCGAAAACCTTTCTCTAGCATTCTCACCAATCAATTCCTTTGTTGTTCATGAACAGTATCCTGCTCTATTTCTGGTCCAGACCCAACTGTTCCTTAGTTCTTCTGGAGCTCGCTTTCTTTCACATTACCCCCTTGTACAGCTTTTCTTCCAGCAAAGCCGAGAGAGCTCGCCTCTCTCTCTCTGTAGCTTCTCCTTGCAGAGTTGAGAGCGAGCTGTTCACTGCTTTATGATCTGTCTGCAACTGCCCCTAGCTTCCAGCTAAAACTAAAGAACAAAGAAAGCTTTTGACTTTACCTTTCACACTGCAGCTCTCTCCAAGTACGATAGAATCCCAGCTGGAACTAAAACTAGCCCCCACACATGCAAACATCTTTGTCCAGCATGAAATCTAACTATAAGTCTCTTTCAGGCACAGAAACATTCAATTAAACCCACCTAAAACTATGCCTTATTTTTAATGTTTGCCAATACATATATAAATTCTTTAAAATGACCTTAGGTTTCCTAACACTGATTATTTCAGGGGTCCACGTTATAGAACACTAGTTATATTCAAAGCACAGGATAGAAAATGGCAAAAAGCATAAAGACATTACTTCAAGAAATCAGTTTAATTAGAAATAAGGACACTACGTTTGTGCAGCCAGCTGTTTTTCCTACCCAAACCGGTCTCACACATTACTGTAACATTTTATCTAGATTAACACACACCATTGGTATATATGGCAGGGCATGTTGAGAGAGCAGTTGACAAACCATCTTAGGCATTATTAATATGGGCATTGAGTACATGAGTAGGTTATGTTGAACTTGTATAAGACACTAGTTAGGTATCATCTTGAGACGGCATCCAGTTCTGGGTGCCATACTTGAGGAAGGATGTGAAGGTATTGGAGAGAGTGCAGAGGGAATTCACAAGAATGATTCCAGGGATAAAGAACCATAGCTGTGAGAATAGAGTGGAGAGGTTGGGTCTGTTTTCCTTGGAGAAAAGAAGGCCGAGACGAGACTTGATCAAGGCATTCAAAATCCTGAGGGGTCTGGACAGGGTAAATAGTGTGAAACTGCCCCCACTCGAGAGAACCTCAAGAAGTAGAGAGCATAGATTCAAAATAATTAGCAAAAGGAGTAAAAGTGATTGAGAAAAGTTGTCAGCCAGAAGGTGGTTAGAGTTTGGAACAAACCTCCTGAGAGGGTGGTGGAGGCAGGTTCGATCGAGATGTTCGAAAGGGAATTGGATTGCTATCTGAAAATAAAGAACATGCAGAGTTATGGGGCTAAGGCAGGGAAGTGGGACTGGGTAGAATGCTTTTTCAGAAAGCCAGTACAGACTCAAATGGACTGAATGGCCTTCTTCTGCACTGTAAAGATTCTGAGATAGAATTTTTCTACCATATGGTTCTAATTTATTAAAAAAAACTTCAGGCCAAAGCTGCTTCTGTTTAGTTGCAAAGCGCTACTCGAGGGATTAAATTAATGGGATTAACTTAATAGGTTCAAGCCCTACTGTAGGGCATGGGAACATAACAATCAAGGCTATTACATCAGTACAGTGCTGTATAATCTCAGTTTCTGTGCATGCAAAGGGATGTCAAACTGAAGGTCTATTGACCAATATCAAGGGCTCTATACAAAATGGTCTCCCTATATCCTGACCAATATCCTTCCCTTAAACAGAAACAGATTATCTGGGACGGCAGTTTATTGGATCTTGAAGTTTTTTTTTTATACATTCATGGGACATGGGCATCAATAGCTGGCCAGCATTTATTGCCCATCCCGAGTTGCCCTTGCTCAGAGGGCAGCTGAGAGACAACCACATTGCTGTGAATCTGGAGTCACATGCAGGCCAGACCAGGTAAGGGCGGCAGATTTCCTTCCCTAAAGAACATTAGTGAACCAGATGGGTTTTTCCGACAATCGACAATTGTTTCATGGTCATCAGTGGATTCTTAATTCCAGATTTTTTTTTATTGAATTCAAATTCCACCACCTGCCGTGGCGGGATTCGAACCCAGGACATTAGCTGAGTTTCTGGATTAATAGTCTAGCGATAATACCACTAGGCCACCACCTCCCCGTGTGTGCAATGACTTGTTATCCAAGTAAATAACTGTACACAAAGCACTTTGAAATGTTCCTTTTTTTGGTCCTTCCCAAAAGTCAGTGAATGTCAGCTTTTGTATAGCTCACAGAAACCAGGTGCATGTCCTGAAGCTGAAAATCCAGTCCAGTAGATCATTTACATTGCCAAGTACACAAATTATAGAAATAGCTGTCAGAGCCTGCACTGCCATTTCAGTTTTTATAAGCCTGGTTCACATGGATTGTGGGAAACAAGCTACAAGAAAAATTACCCTCCATAGAATGGACCACTTTCTCCAAATCTACAAAAACAATTCAGATTAACCCAAGCTACACATTATCCAGGTGGAAATGCTTTAAACTGTATAGCCAAACCCTTCAAAACACTAAGGAAGTAGCAACCATTTTGAGAGTTATGATGAGAGTTTTGAGTCCAAAGATGTGCGGGTTAGATGGATTGGCCATGCTAAATTGCCCCTTAATGCCAGGGCGACGAGCTAGGGTAAATGCATGTGGTTATGGGGATAGGGTCTGAGTGGGATTGTAGTTGGTGCAGACTCGATGGGCCTCCTTCAGCACTGTAGGAATTCTATGATTCTACTCTATGGGCTCACTGCTGCAAGGAATAGGCAATTGGGCAATTGAAGCATGACGGCAGTTCCTGCACATTTAAAATGGTTGCTTACATCCCGATGGAGTGCCTTTAACAAAAGGGTTTTCTTAAAAGTGTACATTACCGTTTGCTTCAGGACTTGCTCACCAAACCAGTCAACAAAGCTGGACAACATTTTGTTGATACTCCACTCTGACTCCCTCCCCACCCAGTAAACTTTAAACCTCCACATGATTGTGTATTCTAATAACTGCTAAGTAACCATAGAACATAGAACATAGAACATTACAGCGCAGAACAGGCCCTTCGGCCCACGATGTTGCACCGACCAGTTAAAAAAAAACTGTGACCCTCCAACCTAAACCAATTTCTTTTCGTCCATGAACCTATCTACAGATCTCTTAAACGCCCCCAAACTAGGCGCATTTACTACTGATGCTGGCAGGGCATTCCAATCCCTCACCACCCTCTGGGTAAAGAACCTACCCCTGACATCGGTTCTATAACTACCCCCCCTCAATTTAAAGCCATGCCCCCTCGTGCTGGATTTCTCCATCAGAGGAAAAAGGCTATCACTATCCACCCTATCTAAACCTCTAATCATCTTATATGTTTCAATAAGATCCCCTCTTAGCCGCCGCCTTTCCAGCGAAAACAATCCCAAATCCCTCAGCCTCTCCTCATAGGATCTCCCCTCCATACCAGGCAACATCCTGGTAAACCTCCTCTGCACCCTCTCCAAAGCCTCCACATCCTTCCTGTAATGTGGGGACCAGAACTGCACACAGTACTCCAAGTGCGGCCGCACCAGAGTTGTGTACAGTTGCAACATAACGCTACGACTCCTAAATTCAATCCCCCTACCAATAAACGCCAAGACACCATATGCCTTCTTAACAACCTTATCTACTTGATTCCCAACTTTCAGGGATCTATGCACACATACACCTAGATCCCTCTGCTCCTCCACACTATTCAAAGTCCTCCCGTTAGCCCTATACTCAACACATCTGTTATTCCTACCAAAGTGAATTACCTCACACTTCTCCGCATTAAACTCCATCCGCCACCTCTCGGCCCAACTTTGCAACCTGTCTAAGTCTTCCTGCAAACTACGACACCCTTCCTCACTGTCTACCACACCACCGACTTTGGTGTCATCAGCAAATTTGCTAATCCACCCAACTATACCCTCATCCAGATCATTAATAAATATTACAAACAGCAGTGGCCCCAAAACAGATCCCTGAGGTACACCACTTGTAACCGCACTCCATGATGAATATTTACTATCAACCACCACCCTCTGTTTCCTATCCGCTAGCCAATTCCTGATCCAATTTCCTAGATCACCCCCAATCCCATACATCTGCATTTTCTGCAGAAGCCTACCATGGTGAACCTTATCAAACGCCTTACTAAAATCCATATATACCACGTCCACTGCCTTGCCCCCATCCACCTCCTTGGTCACTTTCTCAAAAAACTCAATAAGGTTAGTAAGGCACGACCTACCTGCCACAAAACCATGCTGACTATCACCTATCAATTCATTACTCTCCAAATAACTATAAATCCTATCCCTTATAATTTTTTCCAACATCTTGCCGACAACAGAAGTGAGACTCACCGGTCTATAATTCCCGGGGAAGTCTCTGTTCCCCTTCTTAAACAATGGGACAACATTCGCTAACCTCCAATCTTCTGGTACTATACCAGAGGCCAACGACGACCTGAAGATCAGAGCCAGAGGCTCTGCAATCACTTCTCTTGCCTCCCAGAGAATCCTTGGATAAATCCCATCCGGACCAGGGGATTTATCTATTTTCAGACCCTCCAGAATATCCTGCACATCCTCCTTATCAACTGTAATACTGTCTATTCTACTCCCTTGCAACCCAGTGTCCTCCTCAGCTATATTCATGTCCCCTTGCGTGAACACCGAAGAGAAATATTGGTTCAATGCTTCACCAATCTCCTCCGGTTCCACACATAACTTCCCTCTGCCATCTATAACTGGCCCTAAACTTGCCCTAACCAACCTTCTGTTCTTGACATACCTATAGAACGCCTTAGGATTCTCTTTAACCCTATCCGCCAAAGTCTTCTCATGTCCCCTTTTAGCCCTTCTAAGCTCGCTCTTCAACTCCCTCTTAGCCAATCTAAAGCTTTCTAGTGCACTACCCGAGTGCTCACGTCTCATCCGAACATAAGCCTCCTTTTTCTTTTTAACCAACAAAGAAACTTTTTTGGTGCACCACGGTTCCCTAGCCCTACCAATTCCTCCTTGCCTGACAGGGACATACCTATCACAGACTCGCAGTAGCTGCTCCTTGAAAAAACTCCACATGTCGGACGTTCCCAGTCCCTGTAATCTCCTAGTCCAACCTATGTTTCCTAATTCTCTCCTAATAGCCTCATAATTACCCTTCCCCCAGCTAAAACCATTGGCCCGAGGTTCATGCCTATCCCTTTCCATCACTAAGGTGAACGTAACCGAATTGTGGTCACTATCACCAAAATGCACACCAACTTCCAAGTCTAGCACCTGGTCCGGCTCATTTCCCAGCACCAGATCCAATATAGCCTCACCTCTAGTTGGCCTGTCTACATACTGAGTCAAAAAACCTTCCTGCACGCTTTGAACAAAAACTGACCCCTCTAACGAGCTAGAGCTATAACAATTCCAGTCAATATTAGTCAAGTTAAAATCCCCCATAACAATTGCCCTATTACTTTCACTCCTAAGCAGGATTGACTCCGCAATCCTTTCCTCAACCTCTCTAGAACTTTTAGGAGGTCTATAAAAGACTCCCAACAGGGTGACCTCTCCTCTCCTATTTCTAATCTCCGCCCATACTACCTCAACAGATAAGTCCTCATCAAACCTCCTCTCTGACACTGTGATACAATCTCTGACCAATAATGCTACCCCTCCCCCTCTTCTACCTCCTTCCCTACTTCGACTAAAACATTTGAACCCCGGGACCTGCAGCATCCATTCCTGCCCCTGCTCTATCCATGTCTCTGAAATAGCCACAACATCGAAGTCCCAGGTACTGATCCACGCTGCAAGTTCACCCACTTTATTGCGAATACTCCTGGCATTGAAGTATACACATTTCAAACCCTGCTCCACCCCATCCATGCATCCCTCACTTTCAGCCCCACTACTCAGGATCCCTCCCCCCCCCCCGAATCAGTTTAAACCTCCCTGCATGGCCTTAGCAAATTTACCCCCCAGGATATTGGTCCCCTTCTGATTAAGGTGTAGACCATCCTTCTCATAGAGGTCACACCTTCCCCAGTACGAGCCCCAATTGCTTAAGTACCTGAACCCCTCCCTCCTGCACCATCCCCTCAGCCATGAATTCAAACCTTCCCTCTCCCTATTCCCTATAACCAGACCTATGTAACTTGAATTTTCACTATACCCAGTCACGAGTGCATTTGGGTTACCACCAAGCCCATCACTTCGATTCCTACTACTTTGTTTTTCTCTCTCCACGCCTCCTAAGCCTCTCTCTCCATTCCTCCTAAGCCTCTCTCTCCATTCCTCCTAAGCCTCTCTCTCCATTCCTCCCAAGCCTCTCTCTCCATTCCTTCATTCCTTCCAAGCCCCTCTCTCCATTCCTTTTAGGCCCCATACTCTATTCCGTTACCTCCGCATGGGGCCCTCTCTCCATTCCTTAACCTCTCCTAGGCCCCTGTCCAAATTTCCCTCCGGAATGTTTATTGTGAACATGGCTTTAAAAAAAATTTTAATACACATTTTATTGAAAACTTCATCCAACAGCAGACACAGCCAGAAAAACCATTTAGATTTAAATCCACTCCAAAAAATCAAGTTATGCAATCAATGAGTTCATCCTGCATTTAAAACATTACAACAGGACTTTATTCAAAGAGTAACCAGGAAATGACTCCAGGTCACTCGATACAGAAGGCATGGTCACAGATCTGGCTTTCCCACACCAGTGCACACGGAAGTGAGATTATTGAATTTACTTTAAAAAGACCCCCCCTTCCCCTGAGATAAAAAGTGTTTTCCTATGTAATCACATTTTCAGAAGCCCAGTGTCTTTACAGCCACATCCTCCAAACATTCTACAGTTAATTAATTATCCTAGGATAACAAACCTAAAAGATGGGAGTATCCATCCTCAAACAGTCTTCTGTTGCCCCTTTTTACCAATCAGCGATTTGGAATGTGAGGAATGACACCACCACCAGCAATTCCTTTGATTAGTGAATCCAATTCGTTATCTCCTCGAATGGCAAGTTGCAAGTGACGAGGGGTAATGCGCTTCATCAAGATTTTGGAAGCTTTTTCTGCAAGCTCCAGTACCTCAGCGGTTAGGTACTCCAGAATGGCCATGCTGTAAACAGCCGCAGCCCCCACTGACCATGGCCGCTGGTCCTCGGCTTCAGGTACGGGTGAAAGCGACCGACCGGGGAACGGCAGCCCGGCTCGCTGCGAGCAGGAAACCCGCTTTCATCTTCATAGTCTTTACCGCCAGCCATCGCCACGTGTCCTCTGGGTCTGTGGCTACCATTGCCTTTCTCTTTTTAAACCACCCGTCATCAACAAGTTGGCTGATTGTATAGACATCCTGGCCTTTTTAATTTTAATACACATTTTATTGAAAACTTCATCCAGCTGAGGGGGTGATGACACCTCCCCCCTAAAAGAATCTTCCCCATCTGGCGAACCCTTCCACCACTGGTTTTGCCCATCGCAGCAATGTGCAGCGATGCTGGAGACATTGCCAGCTGGAGTGAGCTCCAAAATGACAAGACAGATGTCAAATCAGTGTTGCATGCTGACTGATGCCATCTATCTGCTGTGTGGGTGCTAACATCCTTATCAAGATGGCATCCAGTGCAATTTGCCACACAAGCGTATGCAAGTTGTGGACTCCACTTTGGAGTTCCAAGGAATTCATAGCACCTGAAAAACAGGTGCATACAATTCCAATTTCTCACTCTAATTCTAAAATTTTGCTTGGAAGCATCTGCTGAACTGGTGAAGGGGCTCCATTATAAACAGACTTCCCTGTAACATAACTCACAGCTGCACACACACACACACATTTAGCTCATTTGCAGAATAACCTGACCTCTATTAGCAGCTGCCCATGGTGCCAAGATCAAAATCAAGCTGTCACCAACAAGGGAGTCCGTGGCACTGAACTGCTCCCACCGCACTATGATGAATTGTGTTGATAGATTGCCCACCGTGAAAGCAATGCTGGGGACTGGGACCAGTAGAACAAAAGGTGAGCAAAGCCCATGTGGAGGAATATACATCAAATTTCCCTCTGTTTAAAAAGCAGACAGCCCACAGCAAACAGTGCTGGCCCACTGTAATGAGCATAATAATCTGCCTTAATTTGGCACCCGTTAGTGTCAAGGCTGGATCCAATTTTAAACATTTAACACGGTTATCTTTAAGGTACACGCCTACCAAAGGCAGTTTTGGAATTGTGGAGATTTGCAACAACAGCTCTCGATAGTTTCCAACGCTGCATTTTTGGAACTAAATGCTTCCTGCATAAATAATGCTGCCCAGTTCTGCAATGCAACAGTTACCAATCCACAGCTTGAAAAGAGCCATTGATCAGAGTTATATCACATTAGCATAAATTTACTGAATAGCAAAAGAGAGAGCAGCTAAAACTCTCCCATTCACAACTCTTCAGGCAGCTGAACAATCTTGGTCAGTAATTCACTTGCAGGCAATAATTATCAGATATATCAAAGTGGAAAACTGGTCACATCTTCAATTTTCATCATTTCACGGCTGGTGGCCGTACCTTCAGGTGCCTTGGCCCCAAGCTCTGGAATTCTCTCCCTAAATCATCCCACCCCTACTTCCCTTTTAAATTGATCCTTAAAACCTGCCTCCTTAACTAGTCTTTTGGATACCCGAGCTAATATCTGAGAGATACTCTGTCAGACTATACAGTCTGAACCCTGATTCTACTTCCCTGCATCAACAGGCACCCCCAATCCATCAGAACGGCACGGTGGCACAGTGGTTAGCACTGCTGCCTCACAGCGCCAGGGACCCGGGTTCAATTCCCGGCTTGGGTCACTGTCTGTGTAGAGTTTGCATTTTCTCCCCGTGTCTGCGTGGGTTTGCTCCGGTTTCCTCCCACAGTCCAAAGATGTGCAGGTTAGGTGCTTTGGCCATGCTAAATTGCCCCTTAGTATCAGGGGGACTAGCTAGGGTAAATGGGTTATGGGGATAAGGCCTGTGTGGGATTGTGGTCAGTGCAGACTCGATGGGCCGAATGGCTTCCTTCTGCACTGTAGGGATTCTATGATTCAATGAGAACTTGCTAACTTGAGATTGAACCCAAATATGTCTGTGAATGGGAAAATGGCCACAAATACTCTGTAGGGAAATCACCAACCAACCTGTATGGCTGGTTAAACTGGATGACAAGTACTTGAATTAAACAATTGTCGACCCCACCGGGTACTCAGATCTCTTTGATATTTTTCAGAAAGGCACAACTTTGGGAGATTAATACAACATATCTTCAGAAGCGTAATCTCAGGCGAAAGCTTTTCAATTCCCTTTAAAAATACATTTACATTCAACCGCTTGTCTTTCTTTTTGGGGAGAGAAGTCTTTGTGCTTTTACATTCAGTCTCTGTAGGTACACTGCATTCCACTGTATAGCAAAAGCACAAAAGCCAGGTCAGCTCCTTGAGGCAAACGTGACCTCGTGGTTGAGGCTCACAGGTCCTGAACACAAAACCTTTTACAAGATTGTGCGCAGCCAATGAAGGAGAACCACCCCTCCTGCTTCAAGTAAACTGTTCAAAGGAACGTCTTGTTCCACAGATGGGGATGACAGTAGCGTCTGAAAGCAGAGGCTTATTGTCAAGCTCCTCGCAACAGAGATACACTTAATGAAACCCACAAGCCTCCTTTATCAGAGGTAAATTTATTTTGTCTGTCAGGCTACAAAAATTCAATAATGCTCACTTTGTCCTTGCACATTATCACTTTCATGGTTCAGTTCACAACAACAGCTCCCATCAAAATATAAATGAACTGAAAGCCATATAAATACTGTGGCTACAAGAGCAGGTCAGAGGCTGGGAATTCTGCAGCAAGTAACTGATCTCCTGACTCTCCAATGCCTGTCTACAAGGCACTAGTCAGGAGTCTGATGGAAATAGTCTTCCCTTGCCTGGATGAGTGCGGCTCCAACAACTCAAGCCACAACATTCACTCCCTCCACCACCAATCAACCATGGTAGCAGTGTGCACCATCTACAAGATGCACTGCAGCAACTCACCATGGCTCCATTAACAGCACCTTCCATCCCACGACCTCTACCCCAAGAAGAATAATGACAGCCAATGCCCAGGAATATCACCGCCTGCAGGTTTCCCTCCAAGCCACACACCATCCTGACTTGGAACTATAATGGCCATTCCTTCACTTTGGCTGGGTCAAAATCCTGGAACACTTTCCTAACTGTGGGTAGACCCAGATGGACTGCAGGAGAAAGGCAGGTTAATAGGGTGATGAGAAAGGCGTATGGCACACACGCCTTTATCAATCGGGGTATAGATTACAAAAGCAGAGAGGTCATGATGGAGTTGTATGGAACTTTGGTGAGGCCACAGCTGGAGCACTGTGGGCAGTTCTGGTCACATTATAGGAAGGACGTGAACACACTTGAGGGAGTGCAGAGGAGATTCACCATGATGGTGCCTGGGATGGAACATTTAAGTTATAAAGGTTGGATAGGCTTGGGTTGTTTTCTCTGGAGCAGAGAAGTCTGAGGGGTGACCTGATTGAGGTGTTCAAGATTATGAGGGGCATGGACAGGGAGCAGCTGTTCCCCTTAGTTGAAGCGTCAGTTACAATGGGACACAAGTTAAAAGTGAGGGGTGGGAGGTTTAGGAGGGATTTGAGGAAAAACCTTTTACTCAGAGGGTGTTGACGATCTGGAATGCGCTGCCTGGGAGGGTGGTGGAGGCGGGATGCCTCACATCCTTTAAAAAGTACCTGGATGAGTTCTTGGCACATCATAACATTCAAGGCTACGGGCCAAGTGCTGGCAAGTGGGATTAGGTGGGCGGGTCAGGGCCTTTCATGTGTCGGTGCAGACTCGATGGGCAGATGGGCCTTTTCTGCACTGTAGGATTCTGTGATTCCATGAATTTAAGGTGGCAGCTCATCACCATCTTCGAGGGTAACTGGGATGGGCAATAAATGCCGACCTGGCCAGCGACACCCACCGGGCCAGCGACACCCACCTCACGTCAAGAATAAGTTAAGGCAAAACGACCAACTTTTGAATAAAAAGCCATTAAATTTAAGAGTGTAAAGCAACTGAACAGTGATAGTTTCTTATTGGTTTCTGATAAACTAAAGGTTAAAGCCATTTAATTGGCTTGGTGACAACATCACAACAGAAGATCAGAATCAAATCCACTCTCATCTCTTTCAGTCAATCGGTTTTTTGTATATCCAGGTACTACACAGACTGAGAAGAACTTGTCATCAGGAATAGTTATTGACAAAGCAATTTAAAAAATTAACACCAAAATGCTACAACATTTAATAAATAAATTTCCCATTGAAAGGCGTTATATAAATGCAGCAAATACTGTGAGGTCTGTCAATCTCTATGGAGACGCAGAGCTAAGTTTCAGGTCTATGACCTTTTCCCAGGGTTCTGGTGAAAAAACTGTTTCTCTTTCCACAGATGTTGCCAGACCGGTTTCTGTTCCTAACATTTTCTGTTTGTATTTCAGATTTCCAGCGTCTGCAGTTTTTTTTACATCAATGCAAGTTGGTGTCACAAGTCTCTTTGCAGGCAGTAAAGCACTTCTGAAGTGTTATTACTGTTGTAATGGAGGGAAACGGTAGCTAATTTGCGCACGGCAAGGTCCCACAGACTGTAATGATATGAGTGATGAGTTAATTTATTCTGGTGGTTCTGTGATGCCTGGAAGATGATGACCCACAACATGTCTGTGCTTCAGTTCAGCAGTTAAGAGCACAGATGTGATCAACATTCACTCCAAGTTGCAAGGATGCACGGCATCACAGCAGCTCAGAGCTGACCACGCAGGAGAAAATGGCCCCTTTAAGATGTGTGCATCTTAAAGTGACCACACAAGAGATAAATGGGCCATGCACAGGGGAGAGAAATTAGAGGGGAGACTGGTTGTGATGCCTTCTCACTGCTGAAATCTGATGAGAAAGGTTAGTGACATTAGTAATTGTGTACGTTCTGTATTTGATATCAGTTGTGCATTTTTGAATTGTATCGGAGGTATATTTTCTGGCAGAGGCAGAGGGATATAATATTTTGTTATCTTCCCTGTCGATTGCTTTGAGGAGGATGTAAAAAGATCCCACAGAGCTATTTAAAACAGCATTTTTCTAATATTCTCACCAACATTTAGTTGGCAGCACGGTGGCACAGCACCTAGCACTGCTGCCACACAGCACCAGGGATCCAAGTTCAATTCCGGCCTCAGATCACTATCTGTCTGGAGTTTGCATGTTCTCCCCGTGTCTGCGTGGGTTTGCTCCGATTTTCTCCAAAGATGGTTAATTGGCCATGCTAAATTGCCCCTTAGTTTCAGGGGGATTAACAGGGTAAATATGTGGGGTTACAGGGATAAGAGCTGGGTGGGATTGTAGTCGGTGCACACATGATGGGCCGAATGGCCTCTTTCTGCACTGTGGGGATTCTATGATACTCCACGTTTGCATGTTCTACCATCCAGCCTTCTATGATACTCATTTCCAGTTTTAGAGACCTAGAATAACTTGCTATTTACCTCATTGCTTTCAGTGTGATCTCACTGTGTGAAATTGGTTGTAATGGTAATTTCATTACGTTCAAACCCGAAACACTGGTTTCATTTGGATAAAGGTGAATTGCGACATGTAGGTCTATGTTTGGAGAGAGGAAACTGGCTGCCAGGGGCATTTGTGCAGCTGCTTTCTTTATCAAAATTCATTCTATAATTGTTTTGGGAATGAAGATTCAGAGGAGGAATATTATCTGCTTCTAGCCCAGCATTAAAAAGCAAATTTGCATTTATTTAGCACCTTTCACAACCTCAGGCCACTTCAGAGTCCTTTTGAACCAATGAAGTACTTTTAAGGCATGGTCAATGTTGTAATGACAGCTAAACTAACACTGGAAAAGTGGCATGCTGCACATCATTCCCAATGGCTCCCAGGAACTTCAAAAAGAACGAGAAAAGACCTAGCGATGCCTGCTATAGCCAAATAGCATGATGACACTGGTCTAAACTCACGTGACGAATAACCACTCAGAGGAATCAGAGTTTAAAATACTTGTGCAACCACAAACTCTGAATAGTCAGCACCTTTAGGAGAATCGTGTGGGAATCAGGGGGATACACACTCCAATAAATGTGCAGGTTAGGTGGATTGGCCATGCTAAATTGCCTCTTAGTGTCCCAAGATGCGTAGGTTAGGTGGGTTAGCCACAGTAAATGCGTAGGGTTACAGGGATAGGATGAGCATGGGTAAGATGCTCTTTTGGAGAGTCGGTGCAGGCATGATGGGCCGAATGGCCACTTTCTGCACTTTAGGGATACTATGGAAAAGTGAGAGATTTGACAGCTTGTTATATACTCAATCCTTTGAAAATCTTAATTTCACTCACAGGCCACAGCAGGGAAAAGATTCCAAGGGCAAAATAACTTGGGTCAACAAAAAAAATACAAACTGGTGGGGGTGATACTCATGAAGTAACAAATGATGCAATCTATAACAGCAATGACTCAACATGGTGCTGTCAAATTCAACACACCCACTAACACTGAATGACTTCATTCTGTTCCTTATACCCTACAAGGCTAAAAATAAATCATTCATGGCTAGATTTTTTAAATATTGTTAAGCAGTTTGGTTTTGTCATCTGGCAGCATCTCACCCAATGTACAAATCCAGACAGGTGAGTGTTAGCAGGACGTTCAATTTCTACATTCACTGACATTACAGCACTCACCTCGGATCGACAATCCTCTGCTTCAAATTGAACAAAAGGGAGAGTTCCACATGGAATTGAAAACAGAACATGCTGGAAAAAAACTCTTGCAGGTTTGGAGTCTGTGGAGAGAGAAGGAGTTAACCTTCGAGTCCAATGAGTCCAACTGTAAGTTATTTTAGACTCGAAACGTTAACTCTGGTTCTTTCTCCACAGATGCTGCCAGACCTGCTGAGTTTTTCCAGCACTTTATATTTCAGATCTCTGCAGTGTTTTGCTTTTATTTGAGAGTTCCATAAGGATCTTTCTGAGGCAAGCTAATGCTAAGTGGGTATGAGAACACTGTTCAGCTGAACTTAACCTGTTGGTTACCACACTGGCTGCACATTTTAAAATTCAGGTATTGGTAGATGTTCAGAGATCGCCTCAAACCCCAACTACAAAGGATCAAGCTTCAAGAGGGGATCCAAGGAGGATAGGTTGGGGTTGTATTCCTTCGAGCAGAGAAGGCTGAGGGCGGACCTGATTGAGGTGTATAAAATTATGAGGGGCTTCGACAGAAATGGATAGGAAGGATTTTTTCCCCTTAGTAGACGGGTCAATAACAGGGGTATAAAGTTAAGGGGCTTATAGATGTGAGGAAAAGCTTTTTCACCCAGAGGGTGGTGGCAATCTGGAACTCACTGCCTGAAAGGGTGGAGAAGTGGGAACCCTCAACATTTAATAAGTATTTAGATGAGCACTTGAACTGCCTTTCCGTGCTGTAAAAATCTATAACTCTATGAGGAATGGGCTATACAGCCCCTCAAACCAACGCCACATTCAATATGTTGACAGAACCTCCACACTCAACTCTACTTCCCCACATCACTTGAACGACTTAGTGCCAAAATGTCTATTAGTTTCAGTTTTGAATTTACTCAATGACTGCACATCACCAGCCCTCTGAAGAGAATTTGAAAGATTCACAAGCCTCTGTCTAAGCGAAGAAAGTTCCCCACAGCTTAGTCCAAAGAACCCTTTATCCTGAAACCATGATCCTATATCCATTCTCCATCTAGACGGTCGCATCTACCCAATCAAGCTCCATAAGAAATATATGTTTCAATGGGATCACTGATCAGTCTTCTAAACTCCAGAGATTATAGACCCATTCTCCTCAATCTCCCATCATAATACTCATTTGAGGAATCAATCTGGTAAATCCTCAATGCATCCTTCTAAGGCAAGTATAGCCTTCCTTAGGTCAGGAGGCAAAACTATACACAATATTTTAGGTGTGGCCTCAGCAAAGCATGACTTCCTTATTTTTCTACTTCAACTTGCTTGCAATAAAAGGCAACAGAGCATTCGCCTTCCAAATCTCTTGCTGGATCTGCATGTGAGCTTTGTGTACAAGGACACCCAAATCTCTCCGAGCACCAACTAATCTCGCACTTCTTCAAAAACAATTGGCGTTTCACACAAGATTTCACGATTCCTCACCCTGGACAAGAAAGGTGCAGATGGAATACAATCACATAACCAGACTTTAATCCCCTGTAGTCTCGTCACAGCATAGTTTCCCACATAAGCTTAGCATTTATCATAAACAACTTGGATATATGGTCCCCTCATCCAAGTCATTGATACAGATTGTAAATAGAGGTGATCCAGGCACTGATCTTTGCAGTACTCCACTAGTTGCACCTGGCTATGCTGAAAATGACCATTTATTCCTACATTCGGGCAGCACGGTGGCACAGTGGTTAGCACTGCTACCTCACAGCGCCAGGGACTCGGGTTCAATTCTGGCCTCAGGTGACTGTGTGGAGTTTGCACATTCTCCCAGTGTCTGCGTGGGTTTCCTCAGGTGCTCCGGTTTCCTCCCACCTCCAAAGATGTGCAGGTTAAGTGGATTGGCCAGGCTAAATTGCCCCTTAGTGTCCCAAGATATGTAGGTTAGGGAGATTAGCGGGGTAAATATTTGGGGTTACGGGGAGCAGGTCTGGATGAGATTGCCCCTTGGTGTCAGGGAATTACGTGGGGTTACGGGGATAGGGCCTGAGTGGAATTGCTGTCAGTGCAGACTCGATGGGCTGAATGGCCTCCTTCTGCAATGTGGGGATTCTAGGATTCTGGTTTCTGTCCGTTAACCAATCTTCAATCCTTGCACCACTCTTAAGAAAATTAATCTTACAGTGTGGCATCTTATCTATTGTCTTTTGAAATTCCAAATATATTAAAATATATTCTAACAAATTCACAAGTTCCTCCTCCTCTCTCTTGCTGGTTACAGCCTTGAAAACACTCAACAATAACTGCCCTCCTATAAAACTGTGCTGGCTTTGCTTAGTCATATGGTGACTCTGCCTAAGCACACATTTAAGTTTTATTATTCTGGCAAAGGACAGAAACCAGATTCAGGGTACAACACACCTCGAGACGGTCTTGATGTATGTGCTAATGCGCTAAAGTCACAAGTTTCTCCAATAAGGATTTAGTTCCTGTTCTTCTGATGCTCGGGTCAAAGGGGAAGGTTCACCCAAGTGACAAACAAGCACATTTGGACATGTTCCTCAAAAACTGTTGTAGTATTTATCAGAGTACTGGCTCAGATGTAGTGTGGAGGCAGAGTCACGAATGAGAAAAATAGCATTTAATACAAGCTGAGGTTCAGTTTACACACATACAGAACAGACTGATCTGAAGATGAATGCATTATTTATTTGTTAGACACTATTTGCTATGAACAGAACACTGCCCACTCAAACTGGCACCAGAATTAGGAGCAGTTTCCACCTTTACTCTGAATAATGATGACTTGGCATTCACCTCAAGTTGGTCACTCATTTGGTTTTATGTACATAACGCATTGTTAAGGTCCTAACGCCCGCTACTCTCCAGGGGTATCTAGATCTAGGCACAAGAACCTAAAGATCCTTCCAAAACCCAAAAGCTCCAAGTATGCCTCACCAATACTTGAAAAACACTCAGTAAACAGAGTTGATAAGATTGGAAAAGTATATAATACGCAAGACTGCAGAGTTGCTACTCTGCATTGCAACATGACACACACATCCAACATTTAAAAAAGGAAGTAGACAAAAGGCGGGTAACTACAGGCCGGTTAGCTTAACGTCTGTAGTTGGGAAGATGCTGGAGTCCATCATTAAAGAGGAAATAGCAGAGCACCTGGATAAGAATGGTTCGATCAAGCAGACGCAGCATGGATTCATGAAGGGAAAGTCGTGTTTGACGAATTTACTGGATTTTTATGAAGATGTGACTAGTGCGGTTGACAGAGGGGAACCGGTGGATGTGGTGTTTTTAGATTTCCAGAAGGCATTCGATAAGGTGCCTCACAAAAGGTTGCTGCAGAAGATTGGGGTACACGGAGTTGGGGGTAAGGTGTTGGCGTGGATTGGGGATTGGCTATCCAACAGGAAGCAGAGAGTTGGAATAAATGGGTGCTTTTCTGGTTGGCAGTTGGTGATCAGTGGCGTGCCGCGCCGCAGGGATCGGTGCTGGGGCCTCAACTGTTTACCATTTACATAGATGATGATCTGGAGGAGGGAACTGAGTGCAGGGTATCAAAGTTTGCTGATGACACGAAGATGAGTGGGAAAGCGATTTACGTGGAGGACGCGGAAAGTCTGCAGAGAGATTTGGATAGGCTGAGCGAGTGGGCGAGGATCTGGCAGATGGAATATAACATTGGCAAATGTGAGGTTATCCACTTTGGAAGAAATAATAGTAAATTGGAATATTATTTAAATGGAGAAAAATTACATCATGCTACTGTGCAGAGGGACCTGGGGGTCCTTGTGCACGAATCGCAAAAACTCAGTCTGCAGGTGCAGCAGGTGATCAAGGCGGCGAATGGAATGTTGGCCTTTAATCGCGAGGGGGCTAGAATATAAAAGCAGGGAGGTCTTGCTGCAACTGTACAAGGCACTGGTGAGGCCGCAACTGGAGTAGTGTGTGCAGTTTTGGTCCCCTTATTTGCGAAAGGATATATTGGCCTTGGAGGGAGTGCAGAGAAGGTTCACCAGGTTGATACCAGAGATGAGGGGTGTAGCTTATGAGGAGAGATTGAACAGATTGGGTCTGTACTCGTTGGAGTTTAGAAGGCTGAGGGGTGATCTTATAGAGACATAGAAGATAATGAAGGGGCTGGACAGGGTAGAGGTAGAGAGATTCTTTCCACTTAGAAGGGAAACCAGAACTAGAGGGCACAGCCTCAAAATAAGTGGGGGCCGGTTCAGAACAGAGTTGAGGGGGAACTTCTTCTCTCAGAGTGAATCTCTGGAATTCTCTGCCCATTGAAGTGGTGGAGGCTACCTCGTTGAATATGTTTAAATCACGGGTAGATAGATTTCTGATCGATAAGGGAATTAAGAGATATGGGGAGCAGGCGGGCAAGTGGAACTGATTTACTTCAGATCAGCCATGATCTTGTTGAATGGCGGGGCAGGCTCGAGGGGCTAGATGGCCTACTCCTGCTCCTATTTCTTATGTTCTTATTTCAGGTCAAAATCACTAACCAGGTTTTTTAAATTATTGAATATCCTGAAGGATCCGCATTATGGGGAAATGCCTCAGTATAACCATCTTACATTTAAAAAATCAATACCAAGTCAATAAAGCAGCAATTAGGAGGGCCGATCTAAAGTTCTATCAGAGAGATGTGGTTTAAGAAGCTTGCCATAGGAGGAGATTGAGGTGAAGAGACAGAGGGGAGAAAGCATGAAGAGCTATGATGAAGGGACAAGGTGTTTGAGTGAGGCATGATGAAAGTGGAACCAAGAACCAAAATAGTTCAGTGAAGACCGAGGCAATAGGCAAGTGAGGCTTGTGGGGAAAAGGGTGTAGGTTGTGGAGGTCGGAGCAGTGCCCAGTGGAGCACTGAGATAGCCAAATCTGGAAGTGACACAGGCATGACATCATCACCGATGCAACTGTACACCTTTGTGACTTGACTAACCAAGAGGCTGTATAGTGTATTTCCCCACTTTCTAAAGAGAAGCCTCCCAGAAACGCAAGTATCCACAGTTTATGTGGAAGCAAATGATTCTAGTTGAGTTCAAACTGCCTGTGCCAATATATGATTGCCAAAACTGAAAGGGAGTTACATTTGAAAAATGGGATCCAGTTATGGATAGTAGTGCACTGGAATTCAGCCACATAGCACCTGTACAAACCCCAGCTGCTCATTACAGAAAGGGCTGTTCCACATTGCAGCCACCTCCTTTCCATTATCTAGGAAGCATCAGTCATTTACATTAAAACAGGCCATAGAGAGGGAAAACATTGGTGCAGATTTCACAGTGAAACTCTTTCCAGGACCAGGATCCATAGGGTTTGTCATGTCTGATGTTATTTCATTGGGTAACTTGTAGCACAAAGGTGACGATTCATATGGTTCCAGGACATATGGAAAGTATTCATCAGTAACCCACAGAATTATTCCAAGCTGTAAAGCAGCAATATGTATTACAGACAGCAGACTACATTCCTTTGCTCCTTCCTCATTCCAAACACAACTTGCATTTATAAAGCACCTTTCGCTGTACTGTAGCAAAAAAACAAAGGCATTTTGCAGGAACAAACTAAATTTGACACTGAGCTACACGAGGAGCTATTGTAACAGGTGAAGCAAGTTTAAAGCAGCAGATGAGAAGTAGGGAGGGGGCTTAGGGAAGGAATTCTGAAACTTGGGGCATCGGCAGTACAGACACCAGTGAATGGATTAAAGTCAGGTACAATGAGGATGGTGGAGTAGTGGTAATGATACTGGACTAGTAATCCAGAGGCCCAGGTTAATACCCTGGAGATACAGGTTCAACTCCCACCACAGCAGCTGATGGAATTTAAACTGGATTCATTAATAATTCTAGAATTAAAAACTAGTCTCAGTAATGGTGATCATGCAAACTACTGGACTGTGATAAAAACCCATCTAGTTCATTAATGGCTTCCTTTAGGGAAGGAAATCCACCCTCTTTACTCAGTCTGGCTGACACACCATTCCAGAACCACAGGAACGTGGTTGACTCTGAAATGGCCTAGCAAACCAGTCAGCTGTACCAAACCACTGAAGCGACAATTAGAGTTCAGAGAATTTGAAGTCCTTTGGAGGGTAAAGAGTGAGGGAGGGGCGAGGCCATAGTGAGATTTGAAAACAAGGATGAGGATTGTAAAATTAAATTTAAAATCATTCAGAGCGTTGTGAATCTTTGAAGTGGATGCTAAATCATTGAATACATTACAAGACTGCGATCAAAATATTTTTAGATAGTAAGGGAATCATAGGATATGGGGATAGTGCAGGAAGGTGGACTTAATGTCGGCAACCATGCTTTTGTTGAATGGTGATGCAGGGGCTTGGGACTGAATGGCCTCCTCCCACTCTCGCTCTCTCCCAAAGGGAAGCACATGGCTTTAACATGGTAAGCCAATTGCTTTTCTAACATAAAACAGGATCTCATTAATTAGAAAGTAATCACCATTATATGGGAAATGCAACAGTGAATTTCACACAGGGTCCCTCCATGTAACAATGTGATAAACAACCAGCTCATCTGTTTTTTTAAAAAAAAACAAACATTGTTGAGGGATCAATATTTGCTTTCCTTCTCCGAGTAACACTGCGGGATCTTTTACGACCACTTTAAAAATAATTGAGAAGGAAAGTTACAAAATGATAGGTCTCTATGCCTCCAACAGAAAATATACCTCCATGATACTGGTTAGACAGCTCCACAATTAAAAGATGCAGACATCCACCCCAGACTTCCCGTTTTTTAAAAAATATGAGTGAAAGGAAATGATTGCCCATTCCTGTAAGCCATCACATTGGGGTCTTAACTGCTCTGCTCTGCCTGTACTTTTTAAGAAAACAGTCACACCGCACTGTGAACAGACCAATTCATCCCAGAACACAGCCCCAACACAGAGCTTACCAACTTGAGGGAGGAGATTCAGAGTAGACTTATAACAGTTGTGTGCAAACTCACTTTATCTGGCAGGGTTGGGTTTATTTTGATTCAAAAGGTAGGACAGTTGTATTCCCCCTCCCTTCACATTCGGAAGGAGCAAACATCACTTCAAACAACACAAAAACAGGATGTACAGACCACCAGGATGTATGGCAATGTTTCGAGTCTGGATGCCCTGGGCACTGATGAAGGGTCATCCAGACTCGAAACGCTGGCTCTATTCTCTCTCAGTAAGAAGTTTAACAACACCAGGTTAAAGTCCAACAGGTTTATTTGGTAGCAAAAGCCACACAAGCTTTCGGAGCTCCAAGCTCCGAAAGCTTGTGTGGCTTTTGCTACCAAAGAAACCTGTTGGACTTTAACCTGGTGTTGTTAAACTTCTTACTGTGTTTACCCCAGTCCAACGCCGGCATCTCCACATCATGTCTATTCTCTTTCCACAGATGCTGTCAGACCTGCTGAGATTTTTCAGCATTTTCTGTTTTTGTTACAGATTCCAGCATCTACAGTATCTTGCCTGTATCACTTCAAGTGAGGTTTGATAAAAACAGTTGTTTCTAAGGAGACTGGTATAAGTTCATAAGCTATAGGAGCAGAATTAGGCCATTCACCAATCGAATCTGCTCCGCCATTCGATCATGGCTGATATGCTCCACATCCCCATTTTCCTGTCTTCTCCCCATAACCCTTCAACCCATTACCAATTAAAAATCTGTCTAACTCCTCCTTAAATTTACTCACTGTCCCAGCGTCCACTGCACTTTGGGGTAGCGAATTCCACAGATTCACAACCCTTTGGGAGAAGTAGTTTCTCCTCAACTCTGTTTTAAATTTGCCACCCCTTATCTTAAGACCTCTCATCCTAGAATGCCCCAAAAGAGGAACCATTCCGCTCCACGTCTACTTTATCCATATCTTTTATCACCTTATACACCTCAATTTGATCTCCCCTCATTCTTCTAAATTCCAGAGAGTGTCGGCCTAAACTGTTCAATCTCTCTTCACACGACAAACCCCTTCATCTCTGGAATCAATCTAGTGAATCTCCTCTGAACTGCCTCCAATGCCA
Source organism: Mustelus asterias (assembly GCF_964213995.1). Lineage (NCBI taxonomy): Eukaryota > Metazoa > Chordata > Chondrichthyes > Carcharhiniformes > Triakidae > Mustelus > Mustelus asterias. Next base: position 77,002,195 of record NC_135820.1, on the reverse strand, counting down.
TGACATCTTTCCTCAAACCTGTCCAACTTGTGGTCTGGACAATCTGGCTTTTGGAGTTGGCTGTCTGGGAGACTCTAAAACGTATCTACTTAAAGACTACAAGAATCCAGTGCTAAAAGTGAAGTGTACTTTTTTGGCAAAACTTTTGCCCCCTTGCAGTGTGTTGTATTACACAGACACCCAGGAATTTATCAAGTTCTTATGCACTACACTAATGCAGTCCAGAAACAGCCAATGTACCGAGCCCATCCAGAATGCTCCTGCGACTTATTTCCAGTTACTGTGTCAAATGGATGGAGAGCCGAGTTGATATTATACATGGAGACCTTCATTTGAGAGATTAAAACTGTCATTTGTTGAAAACAAAACACACCTGGAACCAAGGAATTAGGTCAAAATCTGTGGATTCACGGAAATTTGCAAGATTTCAGATTGATAAAATGTTGTTGGTTAAGGATATTAAAGGGATCTGGAGGGTAAATGAGGTACGGATCAGCCATGATCAAACAGAATGGCCATGGGGTTGGAGTGTGATGTATTATGTTTTCCTGGACATTCAAGGCATATTCTCCTGGATAATTTATAATACTATATTTCTATATTTTTCAGAGGATGCCAAGGAAATAAATAAAGCTCCAATTTCAAATATCTTCCATAGTTTTGAGGAAAATTCTGCCTGGGTAAAGATACTGGGCAGAATTGAGGTCAATAGATTATGCAGGGAGTGTGAAAGTATTGGTTCAAATGGCCTTTTCTCTCCCTCCATGTGTTGAATCTTTGGATAAATGAGACATAAATATCTCAACTTCAGTTTAAAGGGGAACTGTTTGATGTCAATGAGTTTTGTTTTGCATAGTTTCAAATTCATTAAAATTCAGTAGCTTTAAATACAGATTTGAATTTCTTTAAAAAAAGCTTACATTTTGATTAATTTAATGAATCTTTTATTTGAGTTTTATTTAACATTTGCCAGAGTCAATGTTCTTCTTCTACATTATCCTTCTTTATGCTGATGTCATTCTTTTTAGTTAATTATATTGTTTTAGATGGTTGATTATAGTCAATTTATACATTACTGTACTCAGTCTGACAGTGACATCCACCTCGGTCTGGGGGAGGGGGCACGTGGCTCAGTTTTGGGAATAGTGGGGGGGTTGGGGAGACTCCCCCCGCACTGTTAAAGAGCGACACCCTGTGCCGCAACAAGGGAGTATTTAATGAACGGCAGGACATTAAGCAGCTCAGATGAATCTTGGAGGTACTTAATCATGGATCCCTGTAGGTGAATAGGGTAGTTAAGAAGGCATATGGGTCGTGGCACAGAGTACAAGAGCAAGGAGGTTATGTTGGAACTGTACAGAGCGTTGGTTAGGCCGCAGCTGGAATACTGTGCGCCGTTCTGGTCACCTCACTATAAGGGTGAGATTGCACTAGATGGGATACAGAGGAGGTTTACCCGGAGTTACCTGGGATGGAGCATTTGAGCACTGACACCGGATAGGCTTGGATTGTTTTCTTTAGTAAGAAGTTTAACAACACCAGGTTAAAGTCCTGTTTTCTTTAGAGCAGAGAAGGCTGAGGGGGGGGACATGATTGAGGTATTTAAGATTATGAGGGGTATGGCCGGGTGAATAGGAAGGAGCTTGTTTTCCCTTGGTTGATGAGTCAATCACAAGGGAGCATAGTTTTAGGGACAGGGGCAGATCCGGATTCTGGGGTTGGGGGGGTTATATTCCGGATTGCGGGAGGGGGTTATGTTCCATATTGCTTGGGGAGGGTGGGTGTTATATTCCAGGTTACTGGGGGGGCAGGGAGGTATATTACAGGTCACTGGGGGGGGGTTATATTCCAGATTGCCGGGAGTGGTGGTGGGGGTTATATTCCAGATTGCAGGGGGGGGTTATATTCCGGATTGTGGGGGGGGGGGGGGTTGTATTCCGGATTGTGGGGGGGGGGTTATATTCCGGATTGTGGGGGGGGGTTATATTCCGGATTGTGGGGGAGGGGTTATATTCCGGATTGTGGGGGGGGTTATATTCCGGATTGGGGGGGGGGGTTATATTCCGGATTGGGGGGGGGTTATATTCCGGATTGGGGGGGGGGGGGGTTGTATTCCGGATTGTGTGGGGGGGGTTATATTCCGGATTGTGGGGGGGGGATTGTATTCCGGATTGTGGGGGGGGGGGTTGTATTCCGGATTGTGGGGGGGGGGGGGGGGTTGTATTCCGGATTGTGGGGGGGGGTTATATTCCGGATTGTGGGGGGGGGTTGTATTCCGGATTGTGTGGGGGGGGTTGTATTCCGGATTGTGTGGGGGGGGTTGTATTCCGGATTGTGTGTGGGGGGGGGGGGGGGTTGTATTCCGGATTGTGTGGGGGGGGGGGGTTGTATTCCGGATTGTGTGGGGGGGGGGGTTGTATTCCGGATTGTGGGGGGGGGGGTTATATTCCGGATTGTGGGGGGGGGGTTGTATTCCAGATTGTGGGGGGGGGGGTTGTATTCCGGATTGTGGGGGGGTTGTATTCTGGATTGTGGGGGGGGGGGGGTTATATTCCGGATTGGGGGGGGTGGGTTATATTCCGGATTGTGTGTGGGGGGGGTTGTATTCCGGATTGTGGGGGGGTTATATTCCGGATTGTGGGGGGGGGTTATATTCCGGATTGCAGGGGGGGGTTGTATTCCAGATTGTGGGGGGGGGGGGGTTGTATTCCGGATTGTGGGGGGGGGTTGTATTCCGGATTGTGGGGGGGGGTTATATTCCGGATTGTGGGGGGGGGGGTTATATTCCGGATTGTGGGGGGGGGTTATATTCCGGATTGTGGGGGGGGGGTTGTATTCCGGATTGTGGGGGGGGTTATATTCCGGATTGTGGGGGGGGTGGGTTATATTCCGGATTGTGGGGGGGGTGGGTTATATTCCGGATTGTGGGGGGGGTGGGTTATATTCCGGATTGTGGGGGGGGGGTTATATTCCGGATTGTGGGGGGGGGGGTTATATTCCGGATTGTGGGGGGGGGGGTTATATTCCGGATTGTGGGGGGGGTTATATTCCGGATTGTGGGGGGGGTTATATTCCGGATTGTGGGGGGTTTCTGTCTATGTTGATGGTCTGATGAGGAACTCTTGTCAGTCCCGGGGCCGGTTCCCGGTTCCCCCCCGGTGCCGGTTCCCGGGCCGCTCTCTCGGTACCTCGCTTGTTTTTGGTGCCGTGCTTCTTGGCTGTCAGCAGCTCCTGGTCGATTTTCTTCTCCAGAAATTCCTGCTTCTTTGTCAGCATCTCCTCGGTCTCCCGCAGTTTCTGGATGGCCTCCTGTGGAGTCGGCCCCTTCCCGGCCTTGGCCGAGGTGCCGAACAGTTTGCCGAACACACTCATGGTGTCCGGCGCGGGCGGGCGAGCCGCTCCCCTCACTCACTCTTCCCGCAGGCTTGGCTGCGCCGCCTCGGAGACTAGGCCCAGAGCACGCACCGCCCGAACCCACGGCGTGCTCCTGACGTCACGGCGCCGCCCGCGTCTTAAAGGCCCCTTGCTGCTGGCCGCCTGCCGATAAATATTCTCTTAAAGGCGAACGCACCCTACACCTTACCCAGGCAGAGTCCCCACCCCAGCACTGCAGGACATCTGAAACTGGAACTTTATTTAACCCTCCATATCCTCTAAAATTCCCCGGAGAAAGATATAAATATATTCCGAGCAATGTTGCAGGAAGCTGTCATCTATCAAACTCCAGCCCCAAGGCCATTCAGCCCATCAAACCCATACCATAGTCTGTCCCTGCCACAGTGACATCCCTGTGTCTTAAAGGGGTGGACTCCTGTTGACCACCTGCCCAAAAAATATTCTTAGAGGAAATGGTGAAAGAATGGGACTAGGGAGGGTGGTGTTGGGGTGTAAGTGCTGTGATGGCAAAACAAGGGAAAGAAGGGACTTACATTTCTATGGTGCCTTTTCCCACTACCAACCACCTCTACCTAGATTTAGATGAGCATTTGAAATGCTACAGCTTACACGGCTACAGACCAAGTGCTGGAAAATGGGATCAGAATAGATAGATACTTGATGGCCAGCGCAGCCGTTATGGACCAAAGGGCCTCCTTTTTGTGCTGTAAAGTTCTATGACTCTATGACAAGGGCAGAAGATGCATGGGACCACCACCTGCAAGTTCCCTGCCAAGCCATGCACGATCCTGACTTGGAATTTTTTTTATTAGTGCCACATGTAGACTTACATTATTTGATTTGATTTATTATTGTCACAGGTGTTAGTATACAGTGAAAAGTATTGTTTCTTGCATACTATACAAAGCATACCATACATAAGGAAGGAAAGGAGAGAGTGCAGAATGTAGTGTTACAGTCATAGCTAGGGTGTACAGAAAGATCAGCTTAATGCAAGGTAGGTCCATTCAAAAGTCTGATGGCAGCAGGGAAGAAGCTATTCTTCAGTTGATTGGTACGTGACCTCAGATTTTGTATCTTTTTCCTGACGGAAGAAGGTGGAAGGAAGTATGCCCGGGGTGCGTGGGGTCCTTAATTATGCTGGTTACTTTTCCGAGGCAGCGGGAAATGTACTCAGAGTCAGTGGATGGGAGGCTGGTTTGTGTGATGGACTGGGCTTCATTCACGACCCTTTGTAGTTTCTTGCAGTCTTGGGCAGAGCAGGAGCCATACCAAGCTGTGATACAACCAGAAAGAATGCTTTCTGTGGTGCATCTGTAAAAGTTGGTGACAGTCATGGTGGACATGGCAAATTTCCTTAGTCTTCTCAGTAAGTAGAGGCTTTGGTGAACTTTCTTAACTATAGTGTCAGCACCGGGGCAATGGAGGGGTGGAACCAGGACAGGTTGTTGGTGATCTGGACACCTAAAGATATGAAGGTCTCAACCATTTCCACTTCATCCCTGTTGATGTAGACAGGGGCATGTTCTCCTTTACGCTTCCTGAAGTCGATGACAATCTCCTTCATTTTGTTGACACTGAGGGAGAGATTATTGTTGCCGCACCAGTTCGCCAGTTTCTCTATCTCATTCCTGTACTCTGTCTCGTCATTGTTTGAGATCCGACCCACTACGGTGCTGTCGTCAGCAAACTTGAAAATGGAAGGGAATTTGGCTACACAGTCATAGGTGTATAAGGAGTATAGTCTGCAATGAAGCTACTGTGAAAATCCCCTAGTCGCCACACTCCGGCGCCTGTTCGGGTACACTGAGGGGGAATTTAGCATGGGCAATGCACCTAACCAGCACGTCTTTCAGACTGTGGCAGGAAACTGGAGCACCCGGAGGAAACCATGCAGACACGTGCAGACTCCACACACTGACACAAGCCGGGAATCGAACCCGGGTCCTGGTGCTGTGAGGCAGCAGTGCTAACCACTGTGCTGCCCCATATATCACCGTTCTGTCACTTTCGCTGGGTCAAAATCCTGTAAATCTGTGCCTAATAGCACTGTGGGCGTACCTACACCACCGGGACTGCAGCGGTTCAAGATGGCAGCTCACGATCACCTTCCCAAGGGCAATTAGGGATGGGCAATAAATGTTGGCCGAGCCAGTGACGCCCCACATCTCATGAACAAATAAATTTTAAAAAATTTCCTCCAGCCCTACACAAGCCTCGAGGTATTTTAATATCTGAAATATGTTATATGAATGGAAATGCTGTAAAATCCCAGGTTTCTAAATTTAGTGATACAACTTTCCCTATCAAACTTACAAATATATACATTGCCGAATTATCCCAAACTAGTATAAAAGCAAAATACTGCGGATGCTGGAATCTGAAACAAAAACAGGAAATGCTGGAAAATCTCAGCTGGTCTGCGGAGAGACAATAAAGCCAATGTTTCGAGTCTGGATGACCCTTCGTCTGAGCTAGAGTGCCCTTTGAGTAAAAAAAGTAATGAAGCTAATTTGTCAGGTTTATCAACTGTTGCAGGTCATTGCATCAAAAATAGGTCTGGTTGAAGTTTGTCTCCAGTAGCTATGATCCCATCCAAGCTTCAGAGAATCCCCACAATGCAGGAGGCCATTCAGCCCATCGAGCCTGCACCGACAACAATCCCACCCAGGCCCTATCCCCATAACCCCACGTATTTACCCCTGACAGTGAGGGGCGATTTAGCATGGCCAATCCACTTAACCCGCACATCTTTTGGACTGTGGGAGGAAACCGGAGCACCCGGAGGAAACCCCATACAGACACAGGGAGAACGTGCAGGCTCCACACTGTCACCCAAGGCCTAATGTTCTTCCCATGACTACTTCATCATCTAGCCAAGTAGACAGGCAAGAACCTCAGTCACACCTCTGATTATGCAGCATTGCCCTCAGAGCCGTCATGGTGATTTCACAGATTACAACCCTGAAGCAATGGTGTTGGGTTATTGTCCACGTATTCTGTAACCTGTGAGGAAGAGGCTCCCAACTCAATTAAACTCTAAAGATCAGGGCCTAAGAAGCCTTTTAGCACGATGTGAGGTTCATGCAGAATGAATGCCACGCCAGACAGCCACTGACTGCTGTTGCACTCCCAGTTATTGTTCATGGATATAATTCAATTGAAAGTTTGATTCCCCTTGAGCGTGGGTTAAGGACTTCAATCTGGAATGGCCGAGTTCTGATTTTAAGCTTGTGCACAAATCGTTCTGCATTTCCCTCACCAGAGGAAGTAATCTGTGTTTGATGTATCCCCTCATAGAATGTGAACGGATCAGAAAGAGGCCTCTTCAGGTTCACACCCAGGCACCTTTAATGAATGAGTTGAGGATTTCTGCCTTTACTGCTCTTTCAGACAGTGAGTTCCGCACTCCGACTATCATCTGGGTGAATTCCAGATGAAAAGCTTCAGTCACATGTCTCTCTTTTCAAGTTAGATTACCTTTCAACTTTCTAAACTCAAGGGGCTACAAGCAAAGTTCGTGGAATCTGTCCTCATAACTTAGCGCTTGGTGAATCTGCACCGCGACCCACTCCAAACTCAATGGCCAGAACTCTACCACCTCAGCCGCCCCAGAATCGACGCGAGCGAAGATCCGACAACGGATATCTCCGTTGACCTTGGGCGGGAATTTCCAGTCTTGCCCAAGCGAGGCCATAAAATCCGGCCCAATAGATCCCCCCAGCTGTGTGGAGTCTGAATCTGAATGCTCCAGATAAAGTCCAATTAGAATCCTGCAAAACGGAAGTGTGACTTCTTTCCCTTGTATCCCAACCATCGAGGACAGCATTTCAAAAGACTAAATCTGTCATTAGATATATTAGATGAGCCAAAGATTTCTTCCCAATATTGGACCTGGCCACCTCTGAATCCATCTCTCCCCGCTGGCTGTTTCAGGCTGAACCTGATTTTTCATAACCTCCGTATCCTTTTTGACCCAGAGTTGAGTTTCTAACTCCATATCCTCCCAACATTAACAGCACCTATTCCCCACCTCCATGTCCGCTGTATCCACCCCTCCCTCAGTGTGTTTGCCACAGAAACCCTCTCATGTCTTTGCTATCTCCAGACTCTCGGATTCTAATGCACCCCTGACCAGCTTTCCATCTTCCAGCCCCTGTAAACTTGAACTCATCCAAAACTCTGTGCCAGTGTCTGCCCGCTGACTGCACCAAGCTTTTGCTGAATTACACTGGTTTCTGCGTGTTCAAATCCCTCTTTGGCCTCGCCCTTCCTGATATCAGCCATGCATCGGTTGGTCACACCTTTGTCTCTGAATTCGGAGGTTTGGGTTCAGTCCCATTCCTGAGACTTGAGCAGGGTCACACTACCGAGGGAGTGCTTCACTGCCAAGGTTCTGTCTTCTGATGGCCTGGTGGGATTATCACTCGACCGTTCATCCAGAAAATCAGATAATGTCCTGGGGACCTAGGTTTGAATCCCACCACAACAGATGGTGGAATTTGAATTCAATAAAAAAAATCTGGAATTAAGAATCTGACCATGAAACCATTGTCGATTGTCGGAAAAACCCATCTGGTTCATTAATGTCCTTTAGGGAAGGAAATCTGCCATTCTTACCCGGTCTGGCCTACGTTCACGAGGGGTCATAGGTTCAAGGTGAAGGGGGGGAGGTTTAACACAGATATCAGACGGACATATTTTACACAGAGGCTGGTGGGGGCCTGGAATGCGCTGCCAGGCAAGGTGGTGGAGGCGGACACACTGGGAACGTTTAAGACTTATCTAGACAGCCACATGAACGGAGTGGGAATGGAGGGATACAAAAGAATGGTCTAGTTTGGACCGGGGAGCGGCGCGGGCTTGGAGGGCCGAAGGGCCTGTTCCTGTGCTGTATTGTTCTTTGTTCTTTGTACATGTGACTCCAGAGACACAGACTTTCAACTGCCCTCCAACCGCAACGAGGGATGGGCAACAAATGCTGACCAGCCAGCGACGCCCGTGTCCCATGAATGAATAAATAAAAAGTTAAAGCAAAGCCCCTGCAGTCCTTTGGGAGGAGATAAAAGGACCCCAGAACACTAACTGAAAGAGCAGAGGGAGTTCTCCCTGGAGTCTGGGAGAATATTCCTCAATTCAACATCACAAAAGCAAACTGATCATTATCATCGATTGCGGTGATCATACAAGTGACTACATGTGAGAAAGTACTTTCCAAGTGCTTTGGACATCCTGAGGTTGTGACAGGTGCTATAGAAATGCAGGACTTTCCTCATTTCCCGGATGCAAAGCCTTCACACATTGTCACATTGAACTGTCAAAGAGTTTAACTCACACACCGCGACCCTGTGTAACTTCCTCCTGCCATCAGCCGAAAGTAAATGATTTGAGAGAAAAACCTTTTTGTTTTTTCTGGAAAAGTGTCTTTTATTTGTGATTGGAAGGCCATTGTGTAACGGCGATTTAGTCCCGGTGTAATAAAACCAGCTCTGTCTGTGTAACTTTATGCAAAGGATGCCAGGGTGAAAAGATAACAAGATACCTTTTGCCAGCTTCTGTCTGTCAAAGTCTCTCTGATATTTATATATATATTTATATTTAATATATAAAAAAACAGTCTTTGCTGCAATAGTAAAGTCCAGAGTCTCTTCACTGAGAGGCCTGGATGTAAACTGGAACGGTCACCATAGTGACACCTTGGTTGCTAGGCAGCTCAGTCAGGCTGCTGTTGCTGGGTGCCGAGACCGCCAGCCAGGTCTGGTTTGTGTTGCCGGCGGCGTTGGCATCCTCAGGTTCGGATAGGACGATCACGTGTTCCTCCTCGCGCTCCTCGGCCCTGGGTTGCTGCTCCTCAGCCTCCGCCCTGTGCGTCCCTGCAGCCGGGCGGCTCCCGACCGTGGCCCTTTTGGGTTTGCAGGGTCCCCTGCGGGCCCCGCAGCGCCGCTTCCTGGCCTGCCGCTCCTCCCCCCGCCCGGCGAAGAGGCCGCAGCGGTGCTGCTTGAGGTATTTCTCCCGCGTGAAGCCTTTGCCGCAGGGGCCACAGCGGATGGTGTAGGTGTCTGTGTGCGAGTGTTGGTGCTCCATCATGTGTGCTCGCCGGCTAAAACTCTTGCTGCAATACTGGCACTTGTACGGCTTAATTCCTGCAACCAACAAATAAACACAGAGCTCCGTTAGAAAACACCCAGCAACACAATCAAACTCTCTCAAAATGGAACACAGCCCAGAAACGACCGAAAAACCACCAAAAACAGCAACACAGATTGCACTTGGTAAGTGGCGATTGCATCGAGTCTTCTTTGGGTTTGAAGTTTATTTATTAGTGTCACAAGTAAGGCTTACATTAACACTGCAATGAAATCACTGTGAAAATCCCCTTGTCGCCACACTCCGGCGCCTGTTCGGTTACACTAAGGGAGAATTTAGCATAGCCAATGCACCCTAACCATTTCGGACTGTGGGAGGAAACCGGAGCACCCACAGGAAACCCACGCAGACACGGGGAGAACGTGCAAACTCCACACAGTGACCCAAGCCGGGATTTGAACCTGGGTCCCTGGCGCTGGGTCGCAGCAGAGCTAACCAATGTGCCACCGTGTGTCTGACATAAAGTCCAAGACTTGAACAGAAGATTTAAGTTTAAGTTTTTTTTTATTAGTGTAATAAGTAGTTTTACATTAACACTGCAATGAAGTTACTGTGAAAATCCCCTCGTCGCCACACTCTGGCACCTGCTCGGGTACACTGAGGGAGAATTTAGCACGGCCAATGCACTTTGAAAGGAATTGATGGGTTAGATGGAGAGAAACTTTCTTTGTTGGTGAGAGAGTCTCAGACAAAGAGATAGAAACCAGAGCCAGGCTATTCAGGAGAAAAGTTTGGAAACATTTCTTCACATAAAAATGATAGAGTTTCAGCAGATTTCTCTCTCACACAATGCAGTCAAAACTCAATTAAAAACCTTAATTCTAAGAGCCATCAATTTCTTTTTCCTCAGATGTGGTTTAAAGGAAGGAAGGATTTGGAGCCAAGGCAGGTGACTGGCATCAAGAGGTGGATTAGCCACAATCTAACTGAACAGTGGAACAGGCTGAAAGTGCTGAGTGACCTCCTCCTGTGCCTATACATCGAGTCCACAGAAAAAGGCCATTTGGTCCCTGTGCTCTTCACGTGCCTCCTCCTACCCCCTTCAACTCTCCCTCAGGTTTATTTAGCTTCCCCTAAATGCATCTGATATTCACCTCAATGTGATCATACTGTGCCTTTAAGAAATGTATTTATAATCATGTTTCTTCTGAAGGGTATGTTTAAAATTCAGCTCTGTTTTGCACGGTGCCAATTTGTCTGCACCAGGCAGCTCACTTGCTGAGAATGCAGGTTAATGATAGATTTTAGCTGGGGATGTGTTTGTTTTAATCTGAGTTAATGCATTTTTGTTTATTTGGTTTTTCCCCTGGGGTTTCAGAGTAGGATTTTGATTGGGTTGATTGACAGAGATAGTCACGTGCTTGATGGGAGGAGCTAAGCTTGCAGGGAAAACAAAATGTTCTTTTTTATTTTAAAACAGTCAGTTTCTGTCTGGTTCTGAAAGGAGCAAGAATTGTCCCTCTTTCTCTCTCTCTCCAGAAGTGCTCTGAGAATGCAAGGAACATCTAATTACAAGCACGTAAGCCTGTGTGTTGCTAACTGATTTTGAAGAGGAGTTTATGTCTATAAGAGGAATATTGCTTGAATTGGAACTCATAAGGGTAGTTAGCAGTTAAGAATTGTATCTTGTCTTGCTTAAGCATTGTTCAAATATTAAACGTTAAGCTAATTCATTTGTTATGGTTAAAACTGTGTTATTAAATAAAGTTTGTTTGATAAAAACTTCCTAGTGTGCCAACAGAATCACACCTGGAGTGAAACACTTTATCCTCACACTAATGCCAAAAATAGTAAATAGTCGGGGTCTAGTCTAACCTCATTATACCCGAGTTTCTGATCTTATACCCTATCATCAACCATTACATTCTAACCATTTCCCTTGGTTTGTCCTGAATTTCCAGAAATGCTAGCACGGACCAGCTGGGGCAAATGGCCTGTGCCCAAGCTCTCAATTCTTTGAATAACCAGTAAACATGTCACAGTAATTGGCAAAAGAACCTGGAGAAGAGAGAATGAGGTAAATTCTTCTATTTAACACTGGAGTACAAGTTACGATGATCTGGAATGTCCTGACTGAAGGGCCGGTGGAGGTACTGAATAATTGGAAAGCACTTTCAAAGAGCTGGCACAAATATAACAGACAGAATGGCCTCCTTTGTATACACAAGAGGGGCGGGGAGTATTGTGTGGAGAGACCATATCCCTGGTCCCACAGCAATAATCTGCGGCATAGGGACTGCCGGAGGTACGGGGGAGGGGATAGGGGAGAGGGAGGTGTAGAGAACATGGAGGTGACCCATTCAGATCAGAATTCTTTGCCCTGTAGATTCCTGAGGAGTTTTGAAAGGGGCCTCGAGATATCGGGAATCAACGGCCACATTCATTAGTCGGTGCGTCACTCAATTCCTTCCTGAATTGAGACAGGGATCTTAGAGAAGCAACATGTGACACTGGCATGCTCACAAAAACAAAATTGAAACTAAAAATTGGGAGAGATGAAGAATGTTTTCTCCTCACCTACCTGAGTGTGCAATGATGTGAGCCTTCAGTTTGTCAGGCCGATTGAATTCTTTTGTACAACCCGAATGTACCCTGTGAATGAGACAAAGCAGAGAGAGAGAGATTACCCAATCCAATCATTCCTACATTACAGCACCAATAATGGCCAATACCGACCAATCACCTGGGACAGGACAGCTATTGGGTCAATATTGACCAATCACCTGTGACGGAACAGCTATTGGGTCAATATTGACCAATCACCTGGGACAGGACAGCCATTGGGTCAATATTGACCAATCACCTGGGACGGAACAGCTATTGGGCCAATACCGACCAATCATTTGAGAAGCTTGGCATCAGAAAGGTTAACACACAAACATGAGGAATGGAAGCTTTGTACGATTCACAGGCAGCTCATTTAATTCTTTATTCTTTAATTCTTCAGAAGGCACCTCTGTCTTTTCATGAAGTTATTTTCTTCAACCTGATGCTCTCCTGAAACAGGCCCCTCCTTCGAGCTGGGAGGGATCAACTGATCCCTTGTCGCAGCCAATTCCGAGCGAGCAAACACTCTTACATTCCTGCAGCTTGAATCAGAAACCCAAAATGAAGGGGTGGGGGAGGGGATAGTGGAGGGCACAGGGAAGGGGGGCCGTGGAGGGGGGGGAAGGGGGGCCGTGGAGGGGGGGGGAAAGGGGGTCGTGGAGGACACGGGGGGGGGAAGGGGCTCGTGGAGGGGGTCATGGAGGGTACGGGGGGGCGGGGGTCGTGGAGGGCACGGGGGAGGGGGGGTCGTGGAAGGTACGAAGGGAGGGGGGCAGTGGAGGGCATGGGGGGAGGGGGTGGGAGGGAACACAGGGATGGGACACATCAAACTGTGTCACAACATGTAACCGGTCATTAACAGTGATGGACGCACCTATATCTACTCAGTAAAACCCCTGGGCTGTCCAAGGTGCTGAACATTATACTCCAGTGCCAAAAGGCCGTCTGGTCGCACCAAGGCTGTTCCCCACAACTGTGACCCCTTACACATTATAATATCCACACTCTCCACCCCGGCTAATCAGCATTACATCCCACCGTCCACTTACAGTGGGAAGTGTTCCTCTGCCAGCTGAGGGGACCAGCCACTTTCAAGGTGCTGGCACAGATACATTGGACCGAATGGCCTCTCGTTCAATGATCCACAATGGAGGGAAACGTACCTGAAAGGGCATTTGAATTTCTTGACGGGGTCGTGGGTTAGCATGTGCCGCTTCACTTTATCTTTGCGATTAAAAGCTGCCGAACACAACGTGCATTTAAACGGCTTTTCACCTGTTCAAAAAACGAGAAAAGGAATAAGATGAGGCTGACTGCAGCTCCAACAACACTGAAGAAATAAACCCTGCACCACCTTAAACATTCACTGCCTCCACCACCAACACACAGCGGCAGCAGGGTGTACCATCGACCAGATTCACTGCGGCAACTCACCCTTCGACAGCACCTTTCAAACCTGCAACCACTTCCATCTAGAATGACAAGGACAGCAGATACCTGGGGAACACCATCCCCTGGAGGTTCCCCACCAAGCCACTCACCATCCTGACTTGGAAATATCTCACCGTTCCTTCACTGTCTCTGGGCAAAATCCTGGAACTCCTTCCCTAACAGCACTGTGGGTGTACCTACACCACATGGACTGCAGCGATTCAAGAAGGCAGCTCACCACCACTTTCTCAAGGGCAACTAGGGATGGGCAATAAATGCTGGCCTCTTCAGCCAGGCTCACAGAGCGAGCAAAGACCAATGACTGAATCTGCCACAAACCTCAAACAATGTACAGGTTCGCAAACTTGTACATTGGGGGGCAGCACGGTGGCACAGTGGTTGGCACTGCTGCTTCACAGCAAGAAGTTTAACAACACCAGGTTAAAGCCCAACAGGTTTATTTGATAGCAAAAGCTACACAAGCTTTCGGAGCCCCAAGCCCCTTCCTGACTTTAACCTGGTGTTGTTAAACTTCTTACTGTGTTTACCTCAGTCCAACGCCGGCATCTCCACATCATGGCTTCACAGCGCCAGGGACCCGGATTCGATTCCTGGACTTGGGCCACTGTCTGTGTGGTGCCTGCGTGGGTTTCCTCCGGTTTCCTCCTACAGTCTGAAAGACATGCTGGTTAGGTGCATTGGCCATGCTGAATTCTCCCTCAGTGTTACCCAAACAGACGCCAGCCGGAGTGTGGCAACTAGGGGATTTTCACAGTAACTTCATTGCAGTGTTAATGTAAGCCTACTTGTGACACTGATAAATAAAAAACTTCTGTTCCGTCAACGCAGGAGTTTAGCGCTGAACATTCACCCACGTTTCTCAAAAATCTCCAGATACCAGATAACTAGAAACAAAACACGCGATACACAATGCTGACACTCAGCAAAGCCAAAACCTCGAGAGCAGCAGTTCACAAACTTTTATACGTCACGTCACAACTCTACACGATCAAAAAATATCGAGGGATACTTCCTATTCGCTCTGTCTTCTTCCCTTACTGTTAAGTTTATTTACTAGTCACAGGTAGTCTTACATTAACACTGCAATGAAGCTACTGTGAAAATCCCCTAGTTGCCACACTCCAGCTGGCGTCTGTTCGGGTAACACTGAGGGAGAATTCAGCATGACCAATGCACCTAACCAAGCACGTCTTTCACACAAGGAGATATTAGGGGAGGTGACCATAAACCTGGCCGGAGAGGCAGGTTTAAGAAGCGTCTTAAAGAAAGAGAGAGAGAAGTGAAGAGGCAGCGATGTCTTTGGGGGGGGGGGGGGGGGGGTAATTCTAGAACTTAGGTTTCAATTGCCCCCAGCGGTGAGGCAGCTGGGATTACACAGGAGGCCAGAATTCGTGGAGTGTGCAGTTAAAGGATATTACACATTTTGGGAGGCGCAAGGCCAGGGAGGGATTTGAAAACAAGGAATGGGAATTTCCAAAATGGAAGAGTGACTGGACCGGAGCCGACATAAGTCAGTGAGCACAGGGTCCAATCAGTGAACAAGGACTTGGTGCAACTTAGGATACAGACAAGAGTTTTGAATAAAGGCTAGTGAGGCTGGAGGCTGGACAGCAGAACCCTGGAGTGGTCACGTCCAGAGTCCAGAACAGTGTCGGTGGCCGGGGGGGGGGGGGGGGGGTGGTTTCAGCAGCTGAAAGCTGATGTGGGGACAGACAGGAGATCTTACAGAAGTGGAGGTACAGAAGTGGAGGTAGATGAGTGAAGGATCAGGGCCAAACGTTAGCCCAATACCCAGAACTGAAGTCCATTCAAATGAAGCAATGCTTTAAAACGATGCAGCTAACTTTAAATAACATTGCCAAGGCAGAAGGCGGCACACACTTACCAGAGTGAATGAGGAGGTGGAGTTTGAGATAGTGCTCAGTTTTAAATGACTTTTTACAGATTTGACACTTGAATACGCCCCCTCCGCCATGCACGGGGAGATGCCTTCGTAGATACCTCTCACTTGGGAAGATCTGTGAGGAACACACAGCACGTTTAAGAAGGATCGATGATGGATTAAAGTTTAAAGTTTATTTATTAGTCGTAAGTAAGGCTTACATTAACACTGCAATGGAGTAACTGTGAAATTCCCCTAGTTGCCACACTCCGGCTCCTGTTCGAGTCAGTGCGCCTAACCAGCACGTCTTTCAGAATGTGGGAGGAAACCAGAGCACCCGGAGGAAACCCACGCAGACACGGGGAGAACGTGCAAACTCCACACGGACAGTGACCCAAGCCAGGAATCAAACCCGGGTCCCTGGCGCTGTGAGGCAGCGGTGTTAACCCACTGTGCTGCCGTGCCGCCCACATACACTGAAGGAACCCCAATCAACTCAAACATGAGGACTGAGTCATTCAGTGAATCTGGGGGCAGGGGTGGGTTGGGAGTGTACGGGGGAGTGGGGGTGGGGGAGGTAGTGGAAATGTGGAATTCTCTCCAGCTCACAGCTGCTGAGGTTGGGGATCAATTGAAAATGTCAGAAGATTAGGAAAGTTTTGTTGTCGAGGGCTATGGATTACTGAACCAAAGTGAGTAAATTAAATTGTGATACAGATCAACCATAATCTGGTTGATGAACAGATTAAAGGGGCTGAAGGATCTCCTCCTGTTCCTACTGCCTACATCCAAGGACCCTTCACAGTACCTGACTGAATCTGAGGTGGTGTTGCAATGGCAACCTCTCTAAACAGTGAGAGTGACGGGGTCTTCGTCACAAAGCTGGTTTTCCACTGGGATATCGAGACAATAAGGAACGATTGTCTACGCAGCGCCTGCCACAATCTCCGACTATCCCAAATTCCAGGATAATGGGGTTGTTTATTTATTACAGAGATGCAGAGAAATTCCTTCACTCGAGAGTTGTGAATCTTTTGGAATTCTCCAGCTCGGAGGGTCATGGATGCTCCAATGCGCGATATATTTCAGGCTGGGACAGATTTCCAGTTGGATCACAGGCTGGAGATAGCTCCGGTTGGACTGAATGGCAGAACAGGCTGGAGAATCTGGACCATCTCCTCCTGCTCCCGTTCCGCATCTTCTCAAATGAAGAAGGAGCAGCGCTCCGAAAGCCTGTGATTTCAAATAAACCGGTTGAACTATAAGCTGGTGTCGTGTGACACACACTCTCGCACCTGCTCGAATGCGGACAGACGCACAGGCGTGCACACACACACACAGGCCCGCGCACACACACACACAGGCCCGCACACACACACACACACACAGGCCCGCGCACACACACACACAGGCCCGCGCACACACACACACAGGCCCGCGCACACACACACACAGGCCCGCGCGCACACACACACACAGGCCCGCGCGCACACACACACACAGGCCCGCGCACACACACACACACAGGCCCGCGCACACACACACACACAGGCCCGCGCACACACACACACACAGGCCCGCGCACACACACACACACAGGCCCGCGCACACACACACACAGGCCCGCGCACACACACACACAGGCCCGCGCACACACACAGGCCCGCGCACACGCACACACACACAGGCCCGCACACACGCACACACACACACAGGCCCGCACACACACGCACACACAGGCCCGCACACACACGCACACACAGGCCCGCGCACACGCACACAGGCCCGCCCGCACACACACACAGGCCCGCCCGCACACACACACAGGCCCGCCCGCACACACACACAGGCCCGCCCGCGCACACACACACAGGCCCGCCCGCGCACACACACACACAGGCCCGCCCGCACACACACACACACACAGGCCCGCGCACACACACACACACAGGCCCGCGCACACACACACACACACAGGCCCACGCACACACACGCACAGGCCCGCACACACACACAGGCCCGCACACACACACCGGCCCGCACACACACACCGGCCCGCACACACACACAGGCCCGCACACACACACCGGCCCGCACACACACACCGGCCCGCACACACACACCGGCCCGCACACACACACAGGCCCGCACACACACACAGGCCCGCACACACACACAGGCCCGCACACACACACAGGCCCGCACACACACACAGGCCCGCACACACACACAGGCCCGCACACACACACCGGCCCGCACACACACACCGGCCCGCACACACACACACACAGGCCCGCACACACACACACACAGGCCCGCACACACACACACACAGGCCCGCACACACACACACACAGGCCCGCACACACACACACACAGGCCCGCACACACACACAGGCCCGCACACACACACAGGCCCGCACACACACACAGGCCCGCACACACACACAGGCCCGCACACACACACAGGCCCGCACACACACACAGGCCCGCACACACACACACACAGGCCCGCACACACACACAGGCCCGCACACACACACAGGCCCGCACACACACACAGGCCCGCACACACACACAGGCCCGCACACACACACAGGCCCGCACACACACACAGGCCCGCACACACACACAGGCCCGCACACACACACAGGCCCGCACACACACACAGGCCCGCACACACACACAGGCCCGCACACACACACAGGCCCGCACACACACACAGGCCCGCACACACACACAGGCCCGCACACACACACAGGCCCGCACACACACACAGGCCCGCACACACACACAGGCCCGCACACACACACAGGCCCGCACACACACACAGGCCCGCACACACACACAGGCCCGCACACACACACAGGCCCGCACACACACACAGGCCCGCACACACACACAGGCCCGCACACACACACAGGCCCGCACACACACACAGGCCCGCACACACACACAGGCCCGCACACACACACAGGCCCGCACACACACACAGGCCCGCACACACACACAGGCCCGCACACACACACAGGCCCGCACACACACACAGGCCCGCACACACACACAGGCCCGCACACACACACAGGCCCGCACACACACACAGGCCCGCACACACACACAGGCCCGCACACACACACAGGCCCGCACACACACACACACAGGCCCGCACACACACACAGGCCCGCACACACACACAGGCCCGCACACACACACAGGCCCGCACACACACACAGGCCCGCACACACACACAGGCCCGCACACACACACAGGCCCGCACACACACACAGGCCCGCACACACACACAGGCCCGCACACACACACAGGCCCGCACACACACACAGGCCCAGGGGGTGAGCTGTTTGATGTTTGGGACAGAATCGCTGGACTCACCTTGTGACAGTGTGGACAGGGGTAGTTGTGAGATGCTGTCTGCAGGTGATGCTCAAGAGCTTCAGGAGTGGAATATTTACTCAAACACCTCGAACACCTGAAAACCAAATAAATAATCAGAGGAATGAAGCTTCTGGATGGAAACAGCAGATTTCTCCATGTCCACAGAATCGCAGAATCCCTCCAGTGCAGGAGGAGGCCATTCAGCCCATCGAGCCTGCACCCACACAAAGGGGTAATATTGCATGGCCAATCCACCGAACCCGCACGTTAACGCACTCTGCTGTCCTGGCCGATATCTATCCATCAGCAAAATGGATTCTCTGGTGGTTCGCTCACTGCTGTTTGGGGCCTCTTGCTGTTTGCCAATTGGTTGTCAGATTTCCTACATTACGACACACTTTAGTATTTTCACTGTAATGTCACAAGCTCGGACAAAATGGGATTTAACACAACTCTGCCATTAACTTTCGCAGTGACAATCAGTTACACAGCCGCTCTCTGCATCAACTTCACCCTGTTTCCAAGGTAAATCCTTTGGGAATCTTGGCCAGGACTCACGCTGACAGAGTCCGAGGATGGGATTTTCCAGCCACACTTGCCCAAAGGCCGGAAAATCCTGCCCGAGATCAACAGACCTTTACATGGTCCGTATCCCGCCTGCGACGATTCCCCATGGCGGGTGGGACAGGAAAACTACTCCCCTGGAGACTTACAGCACTGAAAAGACCCTTCGGCCCATCATGTTTGTGTTGGCCATCAAGCACCTATCTATTCTGATCCTATTTTCCAGCACTTGATCCGTAGCCTTGTCTGCTGCGGCATTTCAAGTGTTCATCTAAATGCTTCTTTAAGGTTGTGAGGGTTTCCCGCCTCTACCCGGCAGCGAGTTCCGGATTCCAAAGAATCACAGAGTGCAGTAGGTGGCCATTCGGCCCATCGAGTCAGCACCAACCACAATCCCACCCAGGCCCTATCCCCATAACCCCATATCTTTACCCTCGCTAGTCCCCCTGACACCAACAGGCAATTTAGCATTGGCCAATCCACCAAACCTGCACATCTTTGGATTCCTGGGCGGCACGGTAGCACAGTGGTTAGCACTGCTGCTTCACAGCTCCAGGGTCCTGGGTTCGATTCCCGGCTCGGGTCACTGTCTGTGTGGAGTTTGCACATTCTCCTCGTGTCTGCGTGGGTTTCCTCCGGGTGCTCCCGTTTCCTCCCACAGTCCAAAGATGTGCGGGTTAGGTTGATTGGCCAGGTTAAAAATTGCCCCTTAGAGTTCTGAGATGTGTAGGTTAGAGGGATTAGCAGGTAAATATGTGGGGGTAGGGCCTGGGTGGGATTGTGGTCGGTGCAGACTCGATGGGCCGAATGGCCTCCTTCTGCACTGTAGGGTTTCTATGATTCCCACTGCCCTCCGGGTGAGAAGGGTTTTCCTCACATCCCCTCCAAATCTCCTCCCCCGTTCCGTAAATCTCTGCCCCTTGGTTATTGGCCCCTCTGCTAAGGGAAAAAGTTTCTTCCTATTTACTCCATCTGTGTCCCTCATAATTTTGTACACCTCAGCCTTCCCTTCTTCAAGGAAGACAAACCCCACCCAAACAGCCTCTCTTCACAGATGATGATGCAGGATGATGGGGAACTGGAAGGTGATGAAGAATTCCAGTTCCCGAGTCCGGAAAAGATTCGGGATGGGCAATAGTGAGGTAAATTCAACCGCAACACACTGAGGATTGTCGGGGAGAGGAAGAGTTTGCCGCCAGGAAGCTGGAGATCCTGATTGACGGACGGGTCCCAGGGCAGGCTGGGACACGGGCGTCGCTGGCTGGCCAGCATTTATTGCCCATCCCTAGTTGCCCTTGAGAAGGTGGTGGTGAGCTGCCTTCTTGAATCGCTGCAGTCCACGTGCTGTGGGTTGACCCACAATGCTGTTAGGGAGGGAATTCCAAGATTTTGACATAGCGACTGTGAAGGAACAGCTGATATATTCCCAAGCCAGGATGGTGAGTGGCTCGGAGGGGAACTTGCAGGTGGTGGTGTTCCCATGTATCTGCTGCCCTTGGAGGAAGCTGCAGTTAGGGGACAGTCACTGGGACTGGGCTAAATTAATCTAACAACTGGAGGGAGCAATTGGCTTACCTGTAAAAAGTGGGGCATTTCTTGGGCGCCTGTTGGGGGTAGAGGTTGTGAGAATACTGGTGTACCCCCAACTCATACAGGGATGGGAAGATCTTACTGCAGAGGTGGCACCGATACGTTATCTCATCATCGTGGTTCTTGATGTGTTCCACAAACTCCTCCAGCTTCACAAAGGTCTGTGTGCAATTCTTCACCACACACTTATACACCTGAGAAAGAGAAGAACATATCATAATAGCACGGGAACTAGGAGCTGGAGGCCATTTGGCCCCTTGAACCCAATCCACCAATCAACAAGATAATGGCTGATTTTCTACCTCAATCCAATCATCCTGCAATATCCCCAAATCCTTTAGTCCCTGCAGTATCAAAAAAACCTATTGGTGGGAGTCTTGAAGAATACTCAATGACCCAGCACCCACAACTCTCCGGGGTAGAGAATTCCAAAGATTCACCAGCCTCTAAGTGAAAAAATCTGAATTCATGCCATTCTCAAAATGGCCGAACCCGTCTTCTGGGACTGTGCCTCACTGTTCCAGATTCTCCAGCCCGAGGTCAACATTCACCAGCCAGGGGGCCGACGGGACCGCTGTTTAATGTCACTGACTTGTATTAATTTCAAATGATGGCACCTCTGACAGTGCCGCACTCCCTCAGGACCGCAATGGGAGTGTCGGCTTGCAGTACGCGCTCAAGCCTCTTTACTCTGTTGCAAAGCAAGATTCGCTCTCGCATCAGAACATTTGATTCCTCTTATTACTGTTTTTATTTACAGGTTTGCGAGCAGGTTTTCCACTCCTGAGGCCCCGCAGACATTTTCTGAGCAGTTCCCCTGTCAAAGCCCTCAAGAGCATTATCTTTCTCAATTAGATCACCTCACACTGCGCTGAACCCTGGGGAATACAGGCCGCTTCCTCAATCTCGCCTCACGAGAAAATCCCAACGTAGAAATCCCACTGGTGAACCTGTTGTGGCATTCCCTCCAGGAAAACAACGTCCTCCCTTGGGTAAGGAGACCAAAACCGTACACAGTATTCCACATCTGGCCTCGCTAATGCTTTGCTAATTGGAAAACACGACAGTGAAATTAATACAAGCCAATGACAGCGGCAATTTAAATCCAAGGTGCTGCGATTCAGGCGAATGTCGTCAGGAATTGCGATGGAGCAGAGAGATTTAGGGGTTGTGGGTCCTGGAACCATTGAAAGCTAGCTGGCAGATTCAAGAAACTAATTTCAGAAGCTAAGGGAATGTTGACACAGGACTGGAATTCGAAGGGGCAAAGGTCATGTTACAATTGCACAGAGCTCTGGTTAGAATTCCCATGGATTAGCTCTGTGCAATCCTGAACGCACCTCAAGAGGGATATATTGGCCCTGGAGTGAGTGCAGTGAAGTGTGATGACCCACAAGCTGGAAAAGCCTGGATTCTCTTTCCTGCAATGTCCCCTTAAGAAGAAAATGTGCTGTGGAGTATTTGGAAAGACGGTTAATTAGCTTCCTGATTATGACGACATCATTCAGTTCCAAGAAATGTCCAGGTGACCTGGGATGTCATGGTGATGCCCAGCTAAGAAGCAAAGGATAAATGGAAAGCTAATTGCAGCCGGTCTGTTGTTACCGTTTGGCAGCTCAGAATTCTGTGAATTTGTGCAAAGAACAAGTTAAACTCTCTCTCGATGGAACATGTTTGCAGTCTTCAAATTAATTCTGCTGTTGAAGCAGGTCTCTGAGAATACAGCAGAGACTGTGTTACGGTGCGTGTTAAACAGGTGGAAAGGACAGAACACCGGGAAAAGTGAGTCACTGTGATTGGACAATGCCTAATGTGTCAGAGCACATTAGACCATCGAAAGGAGTCTGAGAAGGGAGTCTCTGGAGATTTTTGTCATCAGGACTGTTGTGACCCAATGAGAAAGCGTTCAGAGATACTCGCCTTGCCGGTGGTAACCACGTTCAGGGAGTTGGGATGGAATACGGCAGGTGGCGAATGCGAGGGCGAAAACGATGGCTGGGAAATGAAAGATGCTCCAATAAAAAAGGTCAAATTGGAAAGACTGTGAGATGAATGAATGAGGCATGAAATATTTAAAGCAAGATTTTTATTTGAAACATCCTCACCTGTTTAATTAAAGTTTGAGCTATGTTGACTTTAGCTGATTTGTTACAGTAAAAGTTGCAAAAGGTCAAATCACATCCAGTGGTATTCTTTCCATTGGCTTTTGGGGATTCCTTTCATTGTAAAAGATTATTGGTCACTATGAGGATTAGAACAATGGACTTGTTGGAATGATACTGGGGACTAAAAGGTTAAATTACGAGGACAAGTTTCATCGGCTGATCTTGTAATCCCTTCAGCGTAGACGATTAATTAGTGATCGAATTGAGGTACTTGGAAAGAATAAAGAGTTTGATAAACCCGATCTCCTCTTGTCCGGAACAAGAGGGGATAATGGGTAAGGTTAGAGCTCGGGCTATTCCAGAACAGATTCACACACAGGAGAAATCTGGAAACCTCTCATTTTAAAAAAAAGCTATTCAGACTGGAGAAAATACCAAATCTCAGAATAACTGATTATTGATAGCAGAAGTATTCAGACTTGCAGAACGGAAGCAGGTAGATGGAGCTAAGATACAGATCAGAGTGGTATTATCACTGGACTAGTAATCCAGAGACCCAGGGTAATGCTCTAGGGACCCAGGTTCGAATCCCGCCAGGGTATATGGTGGAATTTGAATTCAACAAAAAACAATCTGGAATTAAGAATCTACTGATGACCCTGAAACCGTTGTTGATTGTCGGAAAAACCCATCTGGTTCACTAATACAAGATACAAGGTTGTTGGTGAAAGATACAAAAGTCTGAGGTCACGTACCAACCGACTCAAGAACAGTTTCTTCCCTGCTGCCGTCAGACTTTTGAATGGGTTTACCTTGCATTAAGTTGATCTTTCTCTACACCTTAGCTATGACTGAAACACCACATTCTGCAGCCTCTTCTTTCCTTCTCTATGAACGGTATGCTTTGTCTGCATAGCGCGCAAGAAACAATACTTTTCACTGTATCCCAATACATGTGGCAATAATAAATCAAATCAAATAAAAAGAACATCCTGTCGGGAAGGAAATCTGCTGTCCTTACCCGGTCTGGCCTACGCGTGACTCCAGACCCCCAGCAATGTGGTTGACTCTTAAATGCCCTCAGGGATGGGCAAATAAATGGAGTAACAGGTTTGATGGGCTGAATGGCCTCGCCCCATTCCAATGTTCCCTGTGAGACTAACCTGCCCCTCACACCCAGCCCCGTGTGCATGTGTGTGTGTGTGGGTGCGCGCTTGTGCGTGTGCGTACGTGAGTGTGTGTGCGTGCTCGCACCGTACCTGTTGATTCTTGTGCTGGATCATGTGCGACTTGAGTTGGAAGTAAGTGATGAATTTACTGGGGCAAAACTGGCACTGGTACGAACTGTCAATCACCACCATCTGCTTCGCCTCGCCACCGCTGCCCTCACCCGGGTGGGTGGCTGCGTTCTGCTGTGGATGTTGCTCAGAGCTTTCCGATAACTCTGCTTTAGTGTAAACCAGAGGAAGGGGAAAAAGGGGGCGAGGGGGGGGGGGGGGAAGAGAAGGAGCAGGTGAGAGAAAGGGAGAGATAACAAGGGCTTGTTAAAGGTGTCGGTCATTCCCCAGCCTCCCAACCCGCCCTGCCACCCCAAGGTGCAGCAATCAGATACAGTTTGAACCTCAGAACACTGTCCACACCCACACTCTCATTTTCCCAAGTCCGCCATCGTGCACCTTTGCAGGCCTGCCCCTGTCGTCCCGCTGAGAAATATCACACATACAGGTCATTCAGCCCCTCGAGACTGTGCCATCCTTTAACAGCTGATCATTATCCTAACCTCATCCATCTACCTTGGCTCCATGTCTCTTCATATCCTTGGACCAGCAAAAAGTGATCTGTCCGAGATATAAAATTGGGCAGAGAACTCAGACAGAATGCTTTATATAGAATAAAATCCCTACAGTGCATTCAGCCCATCAGCTCTGTATGGACTCTCTCCAATAGAGCATTTTACCCAGACCCTATTCCCGTAACCCCACATATTTATTCTGCTAATCCCCCTAACCCACACATCCTGGGACACAGAGGGATAATTTAGCGCGGCCAATCCACCTAAACTACACATCTTTGCACTCCACACAGTGATCCAAGGCTGGAATCGAAGCTGGGTCCCTGGTGCTGTGCACTGGCGCTGTGAGGCAGCAGTGCCAACCACTGTGCCACCATGCCACACTGCTGCTTGTTGGGAGTTTTCTGTGCACAAGTTGCCTTTCCTACATCACAGCAGTAACCGTACTCAAAAACTACTTCATTTGGCCGTAAAATCTTTGGTTATCGACTTCACCTGTGTCTATCTCGAGCTCACCTATGCAACCTCATGGCTTAGATAGAAAGCTAGGGAGGAACGTCAGTGAACTTTGATCCATTATAGAGTCACAGAGGTCCACAGCACAGGAAAGGCCCTTCGGCCCATCACATCTGTGCCAGTCAAAAACAATCACCTAACTACCCCGTTTTCCAGCACAAGGTCCATAGCCTTGTGTGCCTTGGCATTGCAAGTGCACATCTAAATACTTCTTAAATATTATGAGGGTCTCTGCCTCCACCACCCTTTCAGGCAGTGAGTTCCAGACTCCCACCACCCTCTGGATGAATAAGATTTCCCTCACATCCCCTCTAAACCTCTTTCCCCTTACCTTAAATCTGCGCCCCCCCCTAGCCATTGATGCCTCCACCAAGGGGAAAAGTTTCTTCCTGTTTTCTCTGTCTCTCTGTTTAAATCATGTCAGGGGATCTCAAACAATAATGAGACGGAGTACAGGAAAGAGATAGAGAATCTGGTGAACGGGTGTGATGACAATAATCTCTCCCTCAATGTCAATAAAACGAAGGAGATTGTCATCGACTTCAGGAAGTGTAAAGGAGAACATGCCCCTGTCTACATCAACGGGGATGAAGTAGAAAGGGTCGAGAGCTTCAGGTTTTTAGGTGTCCAGATCACCAACAATCTGTCCTGGTTCCCCCACGCTGACACTGTTGTTGTTCGTCCATCGTCGTCGATGAGGACCTCGACACCATTAGTCATTATGAGGCTGGATGCGGTGTGTCCGAAGATGACTGATCAGGCCAATTCGGGCACGGAATGTCCTGGCACATATTGGGCAAACTTGTGTAGGCGCTGCAGTTGTTGCGCTGGTGGCTCTGGACTTGCGCAGCTCACGCTTAAGTTGTGCTTCAGCATCGCACCTTGCTTCATAAGCTTGACAGCCCTTGTGGATGAGGCAGCGCCAGGTAGGGCGGTTTTGTGCCAGCGTTTCCCAGGTGGTCGTGTCTATGTCAAGCGACTTCAGGGAGGCCTTGAGTGTGTCTTTGTAACGTTTCTTCTGCCCTCCATGCGAGCGTCTTCCAGCAGAGAGTTCCCCAAAAAGGCACTGCTTGGGTTTGCGCTCGTCCGGCACACGGATGACATGACCTGCCCACCGGGTCTGTGCTCTCATCAGCAGTGTGTGGACTGATGGTAGACTTGCTCTAGAGAGAACTTCAGTGTCTGGTACTTTGTCTTGCCATCTGATGCGTAATATTCTGCGAAGACAAGTCATGTGGAAATGATTGATCTGTCTTGCATGCCTTCGATACACAGTCCACGTTTCACAGGCATACAGGAGGGTAGTGAGTACCACGGCGCTGTAGACCTTCAGTTTTGTTGCTGGGCTGATTCCTCGACGTTCCCATACAGTGGAACGCAGTCGACCGAAAGCAGAACTTGCCTTTGCTATTCTGCAGTTAACCTCTGTATCAATAGTCACTGCTCGGGAGAGGGTGCTGCCAGGATAAGTGAACTGGTGCATTGCCTGTAGTTTCTGCCCTTTGATTGTGATTATGGGTTCTGTGTACGGTGCATGAGGAGCCGGCTGGTGCACGAGGAGCCGGCTGGTGCACGAGGAGCCGGCTGGTGCACGAGGAGCCGGCTGGTGCACGAGGAGCCGGCTGGTGCACGAGGAGCCGGCTGGTGCACGAGGAGCCGGCTGGTGCACGAGGAGCCGGCTGGTGCACGAGGAGCCGGCTGGTGCACGAGGAGCCGGCTGGTGCACGAGGAGCCGGCTGGTGCACGAGGAGCCGGCTGGTGCACGAGGAGCCGGCTGGTGCACGAGGAGCCGGCTGGTGCACGAGGAGCCGGCTGGTGCACGAGGAGCCGGCTGGTGCACGAGGAGCCGGCTGGTGCACGAGGAGCCGGCTGGTGCACGAGGAGCCGGCTGGTGCACGAGGAGCCGGCTGGTGCACGAGGAGCCGGCTGGTGCACGAGGAGCCGGCTGGTGCACGAGGAGCCGGCTGGTGCACGAGGAGCCGGCTGGTGCACGAGGAGCCGGCTGGTGCACGAGGAGCCGGCTGGTTCACGAGGAGCCGGCTGGGGCACGAGGAGCCGGCTGGGGCACGAGGAGCCGGCTGGGGCACGAGGAGCCGGCTGGTGCACGAGGAGCCGGCTGGGGCATGAGGAGCCGGCTGGTGCACGAGGAGCCGGCTGGTGCACGAGGAACCGGCTGGGGCACGAGGAGCCGGCTGAGGCATGAGGAGCCGGCTGGGGCACGAGGAGCCGGCTGGGGCACGAGGAGCCGGCTGGGGCATGAGGAGCCGGCTGGTGCACGAGGAGCCGGCTGGTGCACGAGGAGCCGGCTGGGGCACGAGGAGCCGGCTGGGGCATGAGGAGCCGGCTGGTGCATGAGGAGCCGGCTGGGGCATGAGGAGCCGGCTGGGGCACGAGGAGCCGGCTGGGGCATGACTCCGGTCTTTTTAATGTTGATGGTGAGTCCAAAGTTGTCACAAAACGTGGAAAATGTGTCCATACCGACTTGTATCTCTGGCTCTGAGCCAGTATACAGGGCGCAGTCATCGGCAAAGAGGAAGTTTCTCAGAACAGTCTCCTTCACTTTGGAAATAGCTTGAAGTTTCCTCAAGTTGAAGAGCTTCCCATCCCCTCTGTACTTAAGGCTGATTCCAGCAACACTGTCCTGGAAGGCATCATTCAGCATGGCAGTAAACATCATGCTGAACAGTGTGGGTGCGAGCACACAGCCCTGTTTGACACCATTGGTGACTGGGAATGCCTCAGAGGATTCTCCGCCGTCCAGTACTCTGGCCATCATGGAACTGTCGCACCATCTGAATGAATTTGGGGGGCAGCCGAACTTTGACATGATCCTCCACAGGCCTTGTCGGCTGACAGTGTCGAAGGCTTTCGCGAGGTCAACAAAGATTGTGTAGAGCTTGCGATTCTGCTCCTGACACTTCTCCTGAAGTTGGCGCGCGGCAAAAATCATGTCAATAGTCCCGCGACCTTTGCGGAAGCCACACTGTGACTCTGGAAGCAGGCCCAGCTCCGGATGAGTGACCAGACGATTCAGCAGGACTCTTGCGAGGGTTTTTCCTGCGATGGAGAGCAGCGAGATTCCTCGATG
Organism: Mustelus asterias; assembly: GCF_964213995.1. Classification (NCBI taxonomy): domain Eukaryota; kingdom Metazoa; phylum Chordata; class Chondrichthyes; order Carcharhiniformes; family Triakidae; genus Mustelus; species Mustelus asterias. The sequence goes on along the minus strand of NC_135820.1, from coordinate 76,973,723 downwards.
GTTGTCGCATACTTGCCGATTGCCCTTCCTCTTGTAGAGGTGTACGATGGAAGCATCTTTAAGTTCCTGAGGAATGGATCCTTGCTTCCAAAAGGACTGGAACAACTCGGTGAGCTTCTCGATAAATACAGGACCAGCAGCTTTGTAGATCTCTGCGGGTATGGCGTCTGCCCCTGGGGCTTTGCCACTAGATAGCTGGCTAACAGCTTTCGTGACTTCGGCTACTATCGGTGGGTCATCCATGGCGCTGTTGATATTGACCTGGGGAATCCTGTCTATCGCCTCATCGTTAATAGATGACGGTCAGTTGAGGACGGCTTCAGATCACCAACAACCTGCCCGGGTCCCTCCATGCTGATACTATAGTTAAGAAAGCCCATCAACGCCTCTACTTTCTCAGGCGGAAATTTGGCATGTCCGCTACGACTCTCACCAACTTTTACAGATGCACCATAGAAAGCATTCTTTCTGGTTGTATCACAGCTTGGTATGGTTCCTGCTCTGCCCAAGACCGCAAGAAACTAAAGGGTCGTGAATGAAGCCCAATCCATCACACAAACCAGCCTCCCATTCATTGACTCTGTCTACACTTCCCGCTGCCTCGGCAAAGCAGCCAGCATAATTAAGGACCCCACGTACCCCGGACATTCTCTCTTCCACCTTCTTCCTTCAGGAAAAAGATACAAAACTCTGAGGTCACGTACCAACCGACTCAAGAACAGCTTCTTCCCTGCTGCTGTCAGACTTTTGAATGGACCCACCCTAGCTATGACTGTAACACTACATTCTGTACCCTGGTTTCCTTCTCTATGAATGGTATGCTTTGTCTGTAAAGCACGTACGATACAAGACCTTTCACTGTATGCTAACACGTGACAATGAATCAAATCAAACATTATCTAGATAGTAATTAGTTGGGGCCCAGACCTGATCCTCCCGGCACTCCACCAATCACAGCCTGGTGATTTGAAAAGGCCCCATTTATCCCGTGGCTCCTGCCTGTTACTAACCCCTCTATCCGTGGTAATATATTACCCCCAACACCATAAGCCCTTCCCTGCGTAATAACCTTCCACGTAGCAACTTGCCGAAAACGCTTTGGAATTCCAAATATCTGACAGCTTTATCTACCTGTCTGCTTACCTCCTCAAAAAACCTCCCAGAAATTTATCAGATATTACTCATAAGAACTAGGAGCAGGAGTAGGCCATCTGGCCCCTTGAGCCTGCTCCACCATTCAATAAGATCATGGCTGATCTTTTCATGGACTCAGCTCCACTTACCCACCCGCTCACCATAACCCTTAATTCCTTTACTGTTCAAAAATTCATCTATCCTCTTTATAAAACCCTGTTCTCACTATGATTGTCTAATTACCTTGTAAACAACTTCTCAGCAACAGATCCCAATGTTTCCCCAACAATGAGACAACACAGCCTTGTCATTGCTACAGGACAGAGCTCCAGTCTGTTCAATCTATCTCGCTTGGTGTAAATCTCTCTGCTCTGCCCTCAGCCTCGTGTTGCCTGTAGGATTTATTGGAAACTTTCTGGTCTGGGTGACCATTTTTTTTTGTGACTTGATTTGATTTATTATTGTCACATGTGTTAATATACAGTGAAAAGTATTGGTTCTTGCACGCTATACAGACAAAGCATACTGTTCATAGAGAAGGAAAGGAGAGAGTGCAGAATGTAGTGTTACAGTCATAGCTAGGGTGTAGAAAAAGATCAACTTAATGCAAGGGGGTGGTCCGTTCAAAAGTCTGACAGCAGCAGGGAAGATGCTGTTCTTGAGTCGGTTGGTACATGACCTCAGACTTTTGTATCTTTTTCCCGAAGAAGGTGGAAGAGAGAATGTCCAGGGTGCGTGGGGTCCTTAATTATGCTGGCTGCTTTGCCGAGGCAGCGGGAAGCGTAGACAGAGTCAATGGATGGGAGGCTGGTTTGCGTGATGGATTGAGCTACATTCACGACCTTTTGTAGTTCCTTGCGGTTTGGGGCAGAGCAGGAGCCATACCAAGCTGTGATACAACCAGAAAGAATGCTTTCTATGGTGCATCTGTAAATGTTGGTGAGAGTCGTAGCGGACATGTCAAATTTCCTTAGTCTTCTGAGAAAGTAGAGGCATTGGTGGGCTTTCTTAACTATAGTGTCGGCATGGAGGGGACCAGGACAGGTTGTTGGTGATCTGGACACCTAAAAACTTGAAGCTCTCGACCCTTTCTACTTTTTCCACATTGATATAAAGTCGATGACAATTTCCTTTGTTTTGTTGACATTGAGGGACAGATTATTGTTGCCGCACCAGTTCACCAGATTCTCTATTTCATTCCTGTACATTGCCTCGTCATTGTTTGAGGTCCAACCCACTACGGTGGTGTTGTCAGCAAACTTGAAAATCGAATTGGAGGGAATTTGGATTCTGCCCACACGATTATCCGGAATCCGGCTGGACTCTCCCTGGTCCGGGAGCTTGGAATTACCCTTCCCTCCAGGGCACAGGCACAAGCAGAGCTTCAAAAGAGTTCGGAACCTTTTTTAAAGCGGGCACGTGTACAAAACCACCACTCGCCGCGCCGCAGTCACGTGGCTGACCTGTGACCTCGTTCTCCTCTGGGTCCCCCATCTCTTCGGAGTTGACCGTCACCACCTGTACGGAGACGGAGGAACGGGACACGCCCGCCGGCCACACCTTGTGGGTTTGCATGTGTTTCTTGACATTCGACTTCTGAGCAAAGGCACGGCCACAAACAATGCACTGGAATGGCTTCTCCCCAGTGTGGCTGCAGGGGGGACAAAGAGGGGGGGGGTCAGGGGTCAATCAGGACAACCAAAGGTCATACAAGCATTCCAATTTCAAATAAGGACAGCAAACCTTGTTACCATCAACAATGGAAAGATCACAAACACGAATGTCAAATCCAGGAGCGGGAGATGAGTGTTCAGAGAACTTAAGTACAGCTTTGTCAGAACCCTGATGGAAACTTGCATTTATATAGCGCCTTTCACAACCTCAGGAAATGCTTCAGAGCCAATGATGCAGTTTTGAAATGTAGTCACGGCTGCAATATGATAATGAGCAGATGCTCTGTTTCCTGTGGTGTTGACCAAGGGGGAAATATTGATCAGGGCACCGGACAGAACTCTCCTCATCTTCAAAATGGCTCCTTACCCATCAAGAGGGTAAACAGGGCCTCAGGTCAACACCACATCCCAAGGACAGCACCGCTGACAGTGCTGCACTCCCTCAATACCGCACTGAGCATCAGCCTGGATTTTCACGTTGAATTCTTGCAGCGTGAGACACTGAGTGAGAACTGAGGAACATGGAGGGGAATATCTGCTGTCAGAACCCGCCTGAGCAATGTGGAGCCAGAGGACAAGAAATCCCAATCCCCTTCTAGATTTACTAGGATGCTACCGGGACTTGGTGGTTTGAGTTATAAGGAGAGGCTGGATAGACTGGGACCTTTTTCTCTGGAGCGTAGGAGGCTGAGGGGTGATCTTATAGAGGTCTATAAAATAATGAGGGGCACAGATAAGGTAGGTGGGCAGCACGGTAGCACAGTGGTTAGCACTGCTGCCTCACAGCGCCAGAGACCTGGGTTCAATTCCTGGCTTGGGTCACTGTCTGTGTGGAATTTGCATGTTCTCCCCGTGTCTGCGTGGGTTTCCTCCGGGTGCTCCGGTTTCCTCCCACATTCTGAAAGACGTGCTGGTTAGGTGCATTGACCCGAACAGGCGCCGGACTGTGGCGCTCGGGGAATTTCACAGTAACTTCATTGCAGTGTTAATGGTAGCCTTACTTGTGACCAATAAATAAACTTTAAGGTAAATAGTCAACCAAAGGTAGGGGGGTCTAAAACTAGAGGGCATAGGTTTAAGATGAGAGGGGAGAGATACAAAAGTGTCCAGAGGGGTAATTTTTTCACACAGAGGGTGGTGAGTGTCTGGAACAAGCTGCCAGACGCAGTAGTTGAGGCGGGTACAATTTTATCTTTTAAAGAGCGTTTAGACAGTTACATGGGTACGATGGGTACAGAGGGATATGGGCCAAACGAAGGTAATTGGGACTACCTTAGTGGTTAAAAACAAAAGGGGCGGCATGGACAAGTTGGGCCGAAGGGCCTGTTTCCATGCTGTGAACCTCTATATCTATTCTTGGTGGACAGGGACCCCCACCCCATCCCCCTCTCCGTCCCAAATCCAAACCTGCCATTAACAGAAAGCTGGGTGTATTCAGAGGCCCTCTCAGCCCCTGTGGCACCAAGATTTACCATGTGGAGATGCTGGCGTTGGACTGGGGTAAACACAGTAAGAAGTCTCACAACACCAGGTTAAAGTCCAACAGGTTTATTTGGTAGCAAATGCCACCAGCTTTCGGAGTGCTGCCCCTTCATCAGGTGGAGTGGGAGATGTGCTCACAAAACAGGGCACATAAAGACACAAACTCAATTTACAGAATAATGATTGGAATGCGAGTCTTTACAGCTAATCAAGTCTTAAAGGTACAGACAATGTGAGCGGAGAGAGGGTTAAGCACAGGTTAAAGAGATGTGTATTGTCTCCAGACAGGACAGCTAGTGAGATTTTGTAAGTCCAGGCAAGTCGTGGGGGTTACAGATAGTGTGACATGAACCCAAGATCCCGGTTGAGGCCGTCCTCATGTGTGCGGAACTTGGCTATCAATTTCTGCTCAGCGATTCTGCGTTGTCGTGTGTCGTGAAGGCCGCCTTGGAGAACGCTTACCCGAATATCAGAGGCCGAATGCCCGTGACCGCTGAAGTGTTCCCCAACAGGAAGAGAAACAGTCTTGCCTGGTGATTGTCGAGCGGTGTTCATTCATCCGTTGTTGTAGCGTCTGCATGGTTTCCCCAATGTACCATGCCTCGGGACATCCTTCCCTGCAGGATTGTCTACCTTATATGCTGCAGGAAAGGATGACCCGAGGCATGGTACATTGGGGAAACCATGCAGACGCTACGGCAACGGATGAATGAACACCGCTTGACAATCACCAGGCAAGACTGTTCTCTTCCTGTTGGGGAACACTTCAGCGGACATGGGCATTCGGCCTCTGATCTTCGGGTAAGCGTTCTCCAAGGCGGCCTTCACGACACACGACAGTGCAGAGTCGCTGAGCAGAAACTGATAGCCAAGTTCCGCACACATGAGGACGGCCTCAACCGGGATCTTGGGTTCATGTCACACTATCTGTAACCCCCACGACTTGCCTGGGCTTACAAAAATCTCACTAGCTGTCCTGTCTGGAGACAATACACATCTCTTTAACCTGTGCTTAACCCTCTCTCCACTCACATTGTCTGTACCTTTAAGACTTGATTAGCTGTAAAGAATCGCATTCCAATCATTATTCTGTAAATTGAGTTTGTGTCTCTGTATGCCCTGTTTGTGAGCAGAACTCCCACTCCACCAGACGAAGGAGCAGCACGCTCCGAAAGCTAGTGGCATTTGCTACCAAATAAACCTGTTGGACCTTAACCTGGTGTTGTTAAACTTCTTACCAAGAGTTACCGACAGCCTGGGGCCAAGAGCTTCAGACGGCCATTTGGGGAGGTGGTGATGTCACTGGTCTAATAATCCACTGGGGGCAAAGGTTAAAATCCCACCTGGATAGCTGCTAGAAATTGAACTCAATTAATAAATCTGGAATATAAAATTAGTTTCAGTAACGGTGACCGTGACAACTATCATCCATTGTCAAAAAACCCATCTGGTTCACTAATGTCCTTTAGGGAAGGAAATCTGCCGTCCTTACCCGGTCTGGTCAACATCTGACTCCAGAGTCACAGCAAACTGGCTGACTCCCAAATACTCTCTGAAATGGCCCAGCAAGCAAAGGGCAATAGAGATGGGCAACAAACGCTGGCCTTGCCAGTGAAGGTCACATCGCAAAGAATACATTTAAAACTGTGGTTTTCGTGTGAAGGGGGAGACACGGGAGAATGCGGATTTAAGATAATCCAGAGGTGACATGAGGAGAAAACAAACCCTTCGAAGGGCAATGGGGAAAGGCCAGAGGAGTCAGGCTAATGGGATCGCTCTACCAGCACAAGCACAATGGGCTGAATGGCCTCCTCCTGGGCTCTTGCATTCTTTATAATCAGCCAGTCACAAGAGGAGAGACAGACATTCTGACGACGGTTTATTCGCTTGGATCAGATCCCATGAAGAAACCGACCCTTGTACCTTCTGATGTGCTGCTGGAGGTCAAAGTTCTTGGCAAACATCTTGTTGCAATAGTTACATTGCAGCTTCTGCAGTTTTCCTTTTCCTGAAAGAGAGAGAAACAGTTTGTGACATTCACTCGAGATTCCATTTCTCATCACTCCTTCCTGCCGCTCTGCAAACACTGAGAGGCACGGAGTGATTCTGGGAGGCTTCACCGACACAGACGCTTCACTCAGAGAAACCCAGAGCCCGACACTGCCCGAGAGTGAGTGAGTGAGACATCTCCACGTGGCACAGTGTCGCTGGTTACACACCCCCCCTCCCCCCCCCCCCCCCCCCCCCCCCCCCACCCACCCTGGTAACACCCACACTGACATCTCCCTCACGGGCAGGCGGGGGGCTCTCGCGGTCCCTCACTCATGCGGCCATTCTCCATTAGCGCCAGAGGATATTCAACTCCAGGAGGCATCGCAATCCTATCCTCGGTGGGAGATTACGAACCCTCAGAAACAGGGTTTGGGATGAATTTCCTTCACCCTATCACAGAGTGATTTCCGTTTTGTTGCATCACAAACGCCAGGGACTTGGTAGCAGAGAGATTCTCTCCTGGGTTTCATGAGACTCACTGCTTGTTACTTTGCAGAAATGAATTCCGCCCCCCCCCCCCCACCCCACCCCCCTCACCCCACCCCACCCCCCTCACCCCACCCCCCCCCCACCCCACCCCCCCACCCCACCCCCCTCACCCCACCCCCCCCCACCCCCCTCACCCTACCCCCCCCCCACCCCACCCCACCCCCCTCACCTCACCCCACCCCCCCCCCCACCCCACCCCCCTCACCCCACCCACCCACCCCCCCCCCCGCCGCCCTCCGACACACAGGCCTGGAAATCACAAAGATTCTCCGAAATAACTGACCCTCTGACAGTGCGGCACTCCCTCAGTACTGACCCTCTGACAGTGCAGCACTCCCTCAGTACTGACCCTCTGACAGTGCGGTACTCCCTCAGTACTGACCCTCTGACAGTGCGGCACTCCCTCAGTACTGACCCTCTGACAGTGCGGCACTCCCTCAGTACTGACCCTCTGACAGTGCGGCACTCCCTCAGCACTGACCCTCTGACATTGCGGGCACTCCCTCAGCACTGACCCTCTGACAGTGCGGCACTCCCTCAGTACTGACCCTCTGACAGTTCGGCACTCCCTCAGTACTGACCCTCTGACAGTGCGGCACTCCCTCGGCACTGACCCTCTGACAGTGCGGCACTCCCTCAACACTGACCCTCTGACAGTGCGGCACCCCCACAGCACTGACCCACCGACAGTGCAGCACTCTCTCTGTACTGCTCCTCTGATAGTTCGGCACTCCCTCAGTACTGACCCTCTGACAGTGCGGCACTCCCTCAGTACTGACCCTCTGACAGTGTGGCACTCCCTCAGTACTGACCCTCTGACAGTGCGGCACTCCCTCAGTACTGACCCTCTGACAGTGTGGCACTCCCTCAGTACTGACCCTCTGACAGTGCGGCACTCCCTCAGTACTGACCCTCTGACAGTGCGGCACTCCCTCAGTACTGACCCTCTGACAGTGCGGCACCCCCACAGCACTGACCCACCGACAGTGCAGCAATCTCTCTGTACTGATCCTCTGATAGTTCGGCACTCCCTCAGTAATGACCCTCTGATAGTGCAGCACTCCCTCAGTACTGACCCTCTGACAGTGCGGCACTCCCTCAGCACTGACCCTCTGACAGTGCG